>NC_086451.1:473323642-473623642 GCF_028390025.1 Pseudophryne corroboree
TTTTCTTTGCGTCATGTGCTGTTTGGGGAGGGTTTTTTGGAAGGGCCATCCTGCGTGACACTGCAGTGCCACTCCTAGATGGGCCCGGTGTTTGTGTCGGCAACTAGGGTCGCTAATCTTACTCACACAGCTACCTCATTGCGCCTCTTTTTTTCTTTGCGTCATGTGCTGTTTGGGGAGGGTTTTTTGGAAGGGCCATCCTGCGTGACACTGCAGTGCCACTCCTAGATGGGCCCGGTGTTTGTGTCGGCCACTAGGGTCGCTAATCTTACTCACACAGTCAGCTACCTCATTGCGCCTCTTTTTTTCTTTGCGTCATGTGCTGTTTGGGGAGGGTTTTTTGGAAGGGCCATCCTGCGTGACACTGCAGTGCCACTCCTAGATGGGCCCGGTGTTTGTGTCGGCCACTAGGGTCGCTAATCTTACTCACACAGCTACCTCATTGCGCCTCTTTTTTTCTTTGCGTCATGTGCTGTTTGGGGAGGGTTTTTTGGAAGGGACATCCTGCGTGACACTGCAGTGCCACTCCTAGATGGGCCCGGTGTTTGTGTCGGCCACTAGGGTCGCTTATCTTACTCACACAGCGACCTCGGTGCAAATTTTAGGACTAAAAATAATATTGTGAGGTGTGAGGTATTCAGAATAGACTGAAAATGAGTGTAAATTATGGTTTTTGAGGTTAATAATACTTTGGGATCAAAATGACCCCCAAATTCTATGATTTAAGCTGTTTTTTAGTGTTTTTTGAAAAAAACACCCGAATCCAAAACACACCCGAATCCGACAAAAAAAATTCGGTGAGGTTTTGCCAAAACGCGTTCGAACCCAAAACACGGCCGCGAAACCGAACCCAAAACCAAAACACAAAACCCGAAAAATTTCAGGCGCTCATCTCTAATATATACGCCAGCGCTCCTGGATCCAGGTCTCAGTCGTCTAGCAAGATGACCTCTGATAAAGGTGACTGAAACCTGGGCCAGGTGCGTGTCTTTTTATACAATGTTCCAAAAACAGTACAATGGGGAATGTAAGATCTTCTTCCATTGGTCCAGGGGCGGGACCTATTCAGTACACCATGGGTCCTTGGTCAGTTCGAAAACTGGGCGATGCTTAATCTCGGGATGTGTTTACAGTTGTTTACCTCTGGGCTCCCTCCTAAAGACCAGTTCAAACCGACCACAATATCATACAGGAATATACATGAATCCGGTATATCTAACAACTTGTTGCCGCAATATGTGACAATATCCTCACAACCACCGAATTATTACTTATGTGACCCTGAACAATATGATCCCACACACGGTGTCCTTATGCAGTCCCGTCTCTGTACTACACGTATGGCTGGATATCTAATGAAACAATATGTCACACACCAGAGGCGGCGTTCACCGCGCTTACTCCTGCGTGTCTGCTGGTCGGTGTTGCGGCCTCTGCCTTCGGTGGGCCACGGGCTCCGGCGTCTGGTTGGCGCGGCTCCCGGCGGTTCTCCGGGGCATGGGCGCCGCCATGACACCCGGCATCACGTGGACGGGGGGGGCAGGTGACGTCATCAGACTGCTCCGCCAATCCAGCGCTGGCGGGAGATTCAAAGTCAGATGCCGGACAGAGCTTCAGTGCCTGAGTATCGTCTTTCCCTGACGTAGATGCCAGCGCTCTTGTCTCCGGCAAGGATCTCTGCAGTTGTACTCCAGTGTCTCCGGCATTTCCAGTTTGCCAGTTCGCTGCACCGGTTCCAGTGTACTCAGCAGCCGGTATATCTCTCTGCGGTCCAGTCACCAGTGCTCCTGAGAATCAGCGTGGCTGCGGGCCGAAATCACCGTTCTCAAGTTCTACGAATTAACAGTGTCTAAAACCCCTGCACTTCAGTTCCTCATATCATCAGCGTCTCAGTCACCGTTCTCAAGTTCTACAAAATAACAGCGTCTAAAACCCCTGCACTTCAGTTCCTCACATCATCAGCGTCTCAGTCACCGTTCTCAAGTTCTATGAATTAACAGCGTCTAAAACCCCTGCACTTCAGTTCCTCACATCATCAGCGTCTCAGTCACCGTTCTCAAGTTCTACAAATCAACAGCGTCTAAAACCCCTGCACTTCAGTTCCTTATATCATCAGCGTCTCTGTCACCGTTCACAAGTTCTTTATCCATCTGTGCCTTTATCATTATTTATAAGTTATCAGTGACTTTCAAACATCACCCACAGTTTCCTCAGTTACCAGCATCTCTTATCCTGCTCATAAAACCCTTCAGTGGGTCTGGACATTTCCCTCATTTATTCCTTTTGTCATTTGACTTTAAGTTGTTTTCCCTGCAATAAAACTCTTCAATATTTCATCAAATTCCACTGTCAGCGTCCTGTATGAGGAAATCCTATATTAGGCCTCCCCTTTTCCGGCTCAGTTGTGGTTCCTCTTCCCAACCATCGGAAGAATCCCTGAGTACACAACACCCTCAGTCTAGGCCAGTGACACAATAACTTTATATTTATAAATATAAACAGTTGACCAGCTGTGTAAAGACTATGTGTAACTCATTGTGTAGGAAACAGGTCAGTACTGTGTAAGCTACAAAGCAGGAATACATAATACATTTGACATATCACTATTAATTCAAATATCAATGTCTGGTCTGATTTATAATGAATACAACTTTTGGTCGCCTGGCTTAGATCACTTAAAAAGCACACAAGATTCTGGTATGTGCAAGGGTGTGTTAAAAATGCAGAGTTAGAGCACACATTCCGGAATCTGCATGCCCTTAGCAATTGTATGGTATCTGGCTTCTTGTTTGTTATACTGCAGTTCAGAGACAATGACAGCACAGGATCAACTACATCACCACCAAGTCCCAATTGTTCATGCTAACAATTGAGGCGAACATCGGTATTTACACATCCAATCAGTAAAGGTCTATCTTCCCTGAATAAAGGAAAAACCACATTTTATGACACCATGCCTGTTTAGATAGAGCAATCGGATATGTTTTAGGACACTATTAAATTTGTATTTCTGGCTGTTCTCTTTCGCCGGGTCATAATTTGAACACATTTTAGTGTATATTATCTGTAAGTAAGAAATATTTGCTATGTGTTACAGTATGATACTTATTAACAAACGCGTCTTCTACCGTAATGTGTACAGAAACTCGCCGTTACGGTCATTCGCGCCCTACCGTATTACCTACAGCATGCGTATTTGATGCATGCATCGTAGACGCGTCCATTGGTAAATGCTATAGTGTATTCTAAATATCGAAATATGCAATTTGACTTTGAAAGGCTGCTATGAGAAGTGTGCAACCGGCGCCACCGCCCAGGGGCCCAACTCTTCCTGTTTCTAGATTGCCTACATAAGCACTCTGCCACAGAGAAAGGTGCAGGTAGTGTCCATCTCCATGCTCCTGTTACTTGTCCTGTGACGTTATGATGTCACATACACCAGGGGAGTGGGGCACGGCTATGACATTGCATGCACAGTGTGAAATAATGCAAGATCCCTTATGCCTGCTCCCAAAATACTCACTCAGTACCTGATTTGCTACTATGCATGCGTGAAATATTCTGGAAACCCCTACAACACATGCCTGAGCCTCAGTGTACGCACAAGGTGCTATTGCGTACGGTGAGTCAAGTGATGGACGTTCCTGAGTGGTGACTTGGGGCTGACTCTAGGAGACTGCAAAACTCTCTGCAATGTGGGCGTATTGTGGGACATGTCATGGGTGTGTCAGTGGAAGCGGGCTGCACTCTCAGGTGCATTGCAGCTTCCACAGAGCCTTACATAGGCTAGTGCAGGTGTCGTTGATGGTTGCAATGGTGCACCGATGGTGGACTGTGTAGAACCACCGGCAGTTTCATAGTATACAGGCTCTATTGCGGATGCAGAAATGCCCCTCACTTCTGAATCGGGCCCCATGTGTCAGCACTAATGGACACAAGATAAAACAATATATATTGTTTATTCTGATAGACTTAAAACTCAAACAGGAAGCATGAGATTCATTTCCCAGCGCCCCTGATGCTTCACACAGCTAAATGTCAATCTGAAGAAATAAATATTTCCACTGAGCTTTCACAGCAGAACGCAGATGACTTTTTTTTTTTTACAATATTCACTGTAACCAGGAAATATAGTTATAATATAATTAGTTTTCAAATTCCACAGCTAATTATACTCTATGGGAAAAGATAATAAGGAATAAAAACTATTTTATGGTGCAATAAAAGCAGCTCTGGTAATGCGCATATTTACGGCACCTTTATGGCAATTGCACAAATAGTGGAGAAATTGGAAGCACCTGGCTACGATGGTGCAATGAAATTAAATAACCATGATTACTAAGCTGGCGCTCTCTCCACTCATTATGCAGCGCTGGTACCCATGTCTGCGGATGAGGTCATCGATTCTGTGAGAGTCTGGAGCTGGCGAATCTTCCCGGGCGTCATACTGACAAAACACAATTGTAGTAGAAACAATATCGAAAACAGTGACAATTCTGTGGGTAAATATTCAATGTAAATACACAGGTTCTTTTTTCAAATACTTTTGTTGTTTGAACCAGTATTGATTAATAGATGTGTGATTAGTTTAGTTTAAATATAGAACCATACTATCAATTAAAGATGAGAAGTTAGATTTCCCTGCAGATAGTGGTATGAAGGTGAGAAAATATCCAATCAGCCAGAGCAAGATGTCTCTGATCTGGAGGTCCTACACTACATGATACTGTAATAGCACCACGTTGGCACTACAAGGATCAGCATGCCCTGCAGCTATTGATCCCAGACATGCCTCACAGAACAGTGATATACACGCAATGGAAGTTGCTGAAATCAAGTTATTGGTCCGTCACACAGGGGCATTCGTGTAGGGAGGTGCGGTGGACAGGATTTGTAGACAATATTTTGATATATATATATATATATATATATATATGTATATATATTGTATCCATTCCTGAAGCTTCTCTGACTGCCCTTACAGTATATCCCTAGCTGGATCTGTGGGTGCACTGTCTGGGTTTCGGGTTAATTTTGCAAAATGTAACTGATAAACTCTGCTCATCCCTCTTGGCCAAGAATGACTTCTATTTCATGGGCTTCTCATTCCGTTCCATAGTTAGGTAACCAACAACCAAAGCATCTATCCCAAGTGTATCTTCTCAAAATCACTAAATTGATAGCACAATAGTTCGGGAGGTTTTGAGTTGGGTTCATCTGTGCTTGTCATACAGTATTAAGTAGAGTCAATCTTCTAAAAATTGCTTTATCTTCTTCAGACTCTGCCCTTGCTTATGACGTGCCGGTATGCCTCCTCCGTAGATATTATTTTTACGCAAATGTATGTGGGGCCGTAAAAAGCCTAGACTGGGTCTTATTAAATTACAGCATTGTAACTCCCATGGTGGTTTTAATTTACCAAATACGATTTTATATAACCTGGATGAAGAATACTGGAATTCATGCATTTGTTCTTAGAACAGGAATTTTGCCAAATATACAGTTGACTGCTTTCTTTTATCCCCACGACTGGAGGTCCCACAGCATGTGAGTAGGAATCTGCTTCTGGCACATACTGAGACACAAACAAAATCGGAATCCTTATTATTCTATTCATCTCACCGTGGTGGGTAATTTAACTTTCCAAGATGGAACGGTGGCACATCCCTTCACTCTATGGGATCAGTCAAAAATATTTTTTCCCACTTTATTGCTGTATAACAGAGCAAATTTGTTGTCAAAATTCCCCTTAAAATGAAATGCATGAACTTTCTATGTCTTTGCATTTTTTTTTTCTTATTTCACTCAGGGTTGCTCCCTAGTGGCTGATTCTGAGGTGTGAGCAAGTAATTTTGGATCTAAAACAAACAAAACGATTCAAGGGGGGCAAATACATATAATTTTTTGCATGTAGGGTAAATACTTCCTGCTTCTGCATGTATCCCACAAATGATGCACAGCTTTATTCTTACATTGCAATTTAAATGTGAGTTTGGACACACCCAGTAGCCGGTCCAGAGGTGGGGCTGCAGCGGAGTCCAAATCTCAAACAGGGGAGCCGCACCAACTGCCAGTCAGTCCTGGCAGGAGATGTTTGGCAGTGTTTGGGGTGGCAGTTGGTGCAGCTCCCCTATGTGAATTTTGGACTGCGATGCAGCCCCATCTCTGGATCCGCCCCTGGACACGCCCCTCCTAACTCTAATCTTTCTCTGCACATGTTACATCTACACCCAATTCATCTTCCCCTTAATCTTTTTTATTTTCTTTGACATTTATATTGTATTTGAAATTCATTGTGCATGACTTCATGCTTGGAACTTCTGCTAATTCTCATGTTGTGAATGTCAATAAAAAATAAATAAAAAATAAATGCTTTTAGAGTATTTTATCATTTTTGCGCTTATTGGACAAAGCAGTTAAGGAATTTGTGGCAGCACTTCATGATGAGGCTCTCAGCAATAGGCTAATTTCTTACAGTGGTTCATCCCTCAACATAGCCATTTCCACTGTGCAAGGGAGGGATATGGGTTGGATATGGAATCTTGACAATCAGGATGCCAATGGTCAGAATAACAAAAGCGGCATCCTGGCGTTCTTAATCCCGACACCTTTTGGTGTGTAGGCTAAACGTATCATTCCCCCTAAAACCCGCTACCTGCAGCCTAACCCTTCCCTTCTGCAGCTTAACCCTCCCTTTCCCTCCCGCAGCCTAACCCTAACCCTCCACTCCCGAAGCCTAACCATCCCCCTTGTCCTTAGCCATAACCCTACCAACCCACAGCCTGACCCTCCCCTCCCCCAGCCTAACCCTCCCCCTAGTGCCTAGTCCTAATCTTCCCCTCCCATTCCACAGCCTGGCCCTCCCCTTTCGCAGCCTAACCCTAACTCTCCCCCTAGTGCCTAGCCCTAAGCTTCCCCTCCCATCGCACAGCCTGACCCTTCCCACCCACAGCCTAACCCTGACCCTCCCATCCCACAGCCTAACCCTTCCCGTAGTGCCTAGCACTAACCTCCCTTTCCATCCCGCAGCCTAAACCCCCCCCCCTCCTCCCGCAGCCTAACCTTAACCTCCCCTCCCAAAGCCTAACCCACCCCCTGGGGCCTAACTCTAACCCTTCCCTACATCAGCCTAACCCTAACCCTCCCCGCAGCCTAACCCTCCCCTCCCACAGCCTAACCCTAACCCTCCCTCCCCGCAGCCTAACCCTTCCCTCCCACAGCCTAAACCTAACCCTCCCTCCCCGCAGCCTAACCCTAACCTTTCCCTCCCACAGCCTAACCCTAACCCTTCATTCCCACAGTCTGACCCTACCCCTCCCCTCCCACAGCCTAAACCTAACCCTCCCTCCCCGCAGCCTAACCCTTCCCTCCCACAGCCTAACCCACCCCTCCTGCAGCCTAACCCTAACCTCCCCTCCCGCAGCTTAAACCTAACCCTTTCCCTCATACTTATGTTCATGATCGTGGCCATCGGGATTCTGGTGTTGGGATTCCGTGTGGTGTCGGGATTCCGATGGCTGTCTTCTTACCACTGGCATCTTGATTGTTGGGATGCCAGCTACATCCCGACTGGTCCAGAACGTGGTAAATGTTGTATATTTGGAAATATTCTGTTGGAATAATTGAATTTATACATTGGTATGCAGTATATATATTTTTCTGGCCACCCTTTACTTGCTCCGTTACCTTGAATCACCTTTGCAGTAACCTGTGCTTTATCCTCCTAATACTCTGAAAGCGTTGGTTGCAATCTCTTCATTGTTTCCTACTCCATGCGAGAACAGTGTTTGTGTTCCCGTTTCATGTAATGAAAACATTACAGTGTAATAGATGTCTTTTGTCTGCTCTTTTTAATCAAGGTTTTAGGTTTGAGGGGAGAATAATAGATTAGGCTGAACCAAGCAATCTACCTGTCCACCTTTCTATAATGAAACCGTCTCGTGCATAAAGAACCTGAAAGTACCCGCAAAGTACAGAACGTCATTTGTGACAAATGACTTATAAACCAAGTTTTACTTACTGTAGCTGTAATTATCATTATAATGTTTTCCCTTCATGCTTCACGCAGAAAATGCAGCCTGTCATTACGCGTCTTCTACTTTCCTGATGTAAGCCTGCAGCCTGCAGATAGCGGGTGACGGTTATGAAGCACCTTTATGAAATACCAGGGCCAGGTTCAGGGCCTCACGGGCTGACGATGATCAAGGGCCTGTTGCGAGGAGGTGTGGCCGGTGATGTTTGGGTGTGGCCAGTGCTGTGTGGGTGTGGCCAGTGTTACTGTTTGTGGGCGTGCATCATATTTAGAAACTAGAACGAAACGTATTTTGATACCTGTGATTTATGTCTGACTGTGGGGCCAGCTGGACGGCTGCTCTCACCCTGTGCGATCATGGGACAGTTTTTATGTGGATGGCCGGCACTGTATTCCAATCTGCCCCATCTCCAGATCTGTGACTCTGTGACTTATTTCCTAATTGTGGGCGTGGCTAGGAGCTCTCATTGGGTTAGCGGCAGGTCTATCACACCCAGCCCATAGCTGATTGGGCGAGAAATGCCCTCCAGCACAGGTTACATCCAATGGGAGGCTCTACCCTTTGACTGCTGTGTGTTCCCTGGACTCCAGTCGGCTGCAAAGGGACTCGCCGTCGGGGAAAAGCTGCGGTGCCTGGACCTGGGCACTGGAGCCTTCACTGCCTGCTGCAGGAAGCAACAACAAAGGTAAGCAGCTTAGCTGTTTCCAGGAGGAGAAGCAGGAGAAGCATTACCCGCCCCTCCCCCACTCACAGCACCTCTGGCCCCTCCCACATCCACGGCACACCAGCACCCACCCCCTCCCAGTTGCGGCACCCCACCCCTCCGCAACCCAAGACACCTCCTCCCCCACCTGTGGCATCCCACCCCCGCCCCTCCCACATCCATAGCACCACCGCACCCACCTCTCCCCCACCCGTGGCACCCCCGCAACTGCCCCTCCCCCACCCAGGTGGCTTTGGACCCCTCCCCCCATCCACGGTGCCCAAGCACCTTTCCCTCCACCAACCGCGGCACCACAGCACCCGCCCCTCCTCCACCCGTGGCACCCCCGCAACGGCCCCTCCCCCACCTGTGGTGGCTTTGGACCCCCTCCAGTGGCACCCCCACTCCTCCCCCCCCCCCCCGCACCTCCCTCACCCACGGCACCCCCGCACCTCCCCCACCCTTGGCAAACCCAGCACCGACCCCGACCCCATCCACGGCACCCCTGCAACCACCCCTCCTTCACCTGTAGCACCCCAGCCCCTGACCCTTCCCCTCTCTCTCCCGCAGTGGCTCAGGACTCCCTCCCCCACCTGCCCCTCCCCCACCCACGGCACTCCACAACCGCCCCTTCCTCACCTGCGGAAACCCCGCACCCACCCCTCCCCCATCTGCAGCACCCCCGCAACCGCCCATCCCACCCGCGGCACCACCACATCCGCCCCTCCCCCACCCATGGCACCCCTGCAACCGCCCCTCCCCCACCCTTGACACTCCCGGACCCCCTCTTCCATCCGTGTATCCCATGCACCCCTCCCCAAGCACAGCACCTGCTAGGTGATTAATCGTGCCCTGTGTGCGCTGTTCACGCTGTTGCCAGGGGCTATGGTCCCTTAATTATCGCATGCCCTTTGTCTGTGCAATAATTAATCACTCACACAATTCTGATTGGAGGTAATACTCCATACAATAAAAAATTTGCACGCTCCAAGGGTGTGCAAGGGTTAAGGGGGCGTAGTCCCTTGCGACTGTGTGAAGAGCACCCGTAGGGTGCGACGAATCACCTAGTTGTTAATAGTGATGAGCGGGTTCGGTTTCTCGGAAACCGAACCCCCCAGAACTTCACCCATTTTACACGGGTCCGAGGCATACTCGGATTCTCCCGTATGGCTCGGTTAACCCGAGCACGCCCGAACGTCATCATCCCGCTGTCGGATTCTCGCGAGATTCGGATTCTATATAAGCAGCCGCGCGTCGCCGCCATTTTCACTCGTGCATTGGAAATGTTAGGGAGAGGACGTGGCTGGCGTCCTCTGCGTTATTGTTGAACTTGATTGTGCACTATTGCTTAATTGTGGGGAGGGCTGGGGAGCAGCTGTATAATATAGGAGGAGTACAGTGCAGAGTTTTGCTGATCAGTGACCACCAGTTATCCGTTCTCTGCCTGAAAAAAATGCTCCATATCTGTGCTCAGTGTGCTGCATATATCTGTGCTCACACTGCTTAATTGTGGGGACTGGGGAGCAGCTGTATTATATAGCAGGAGTACAGTGCAGAGTTTTGCTGACAGTGACCACCAGTATACGTTGTCTGCCTGAAAAACACTCCATATCTGTGCTCAGTGTGCTGCATATATATCTGTGCTCACACTGCTTAATTGTGGGGACTGGGGAGCAGCTGTATTATATAGCAGGAGTACAGTGCAGAGATTTGCTGACAGTGACCACCAGTATACGTTGTCTGCCTGAAAAACACTCCATATCTGTGCTCAGTGTGCTGCTTTATTGTGGGGACTGGGGACCACCAGTATAATATTATAAAGGAGGAGTACAGTGCAGAGTTTTGCTGACCAGTGACCACCAGTATATAATATATAGCATTACGGTACAGTAGGCCACTGCTGTACCTACCTCTGTGTTGTCATTAAGTATACTATCCATCTACATTCTATACCTGTGGTGCATTTTAGTTTTGCAGTTTGCTGACACAGTGACCACCAGTATACTATATATAGCAGTACGGAAGGCCACTGCTGTACCTACCTCTGTATCGTCATTAAGTATACTATCCATCTACATTCTATACCTGTGGTGCATTTTAGTTTTGCAGTTTGCTGACACAGTGACCACCAGTATACTATATATAGCAGTACGGTACGGAAGGCCACTGCTGTACCTACCTCTGTGTCGTCATTAAGTATACTATCCATCTACATTCTATACCTGTGGTGCATTTTGGTTTTGCAGTTTGCTAACACAGTGACCACCAGTATACTATATATAGCAGTACGGTACGGAAGGCCACTGCTGTACCTACCTCTGTGTTGTCATTAAGTATACTATCCATCTACATTCTATACCTGTGGTGCATTTTAGTTTTGCAGTTTGCTGAAACAGTGACCACCAGTATATTATATATAGCAGTACGGAAGGCCACTGCTGTACCTACCTCTGTGTCGTCATTAAGTATACTATCCATCTACATTCTATACCTGTGGTGCATTTTAGTTTTGCAGTTTGCTGACACAGTGACCACCAGTATACTATATATAGCAGTACGGAAGGCCACTGCTGTACCTACCTCTGTGTCGTCATTAAGTATACTATCCATCTACATTCTATACCTATGGTGCATTTTAGTTTTGCAGTTTGCTGACACAGTGACCACCAGTATACTATATATAGCAGTACGGTACGGAAGGCCACTGCTGTACCTACCTCTGTGTCGTCATTAATTATACTATCCATCTACATTCTATACCTGTGGTGCATTTTAGTTTTGCAGTTTGCTGACACAGTGAACACCAGTATACTATATATAGCAGTACGGTACGGAAGGCCACTGCTGTACCTACCTCTGTGTCGTCATTAAGTATACTATCCATCTACATTCTATACCTGTGGTGCATTTTAGTTTTGCAGTTTGCTGACACAGTGACCACCAGTATACTACAGGTTGAGTATCCCATATCCAAATATTCCGAAATACGGAATATTCCGAAATACGGACTTTTTTGAGCGAGAGTGAGATTGTGAAACCTTTGTTTTTTGATGGCTCAATGTACACAAACTTTGTTTAATACACAAAGTTATTAAAAATATTGTATTAAATGACCCTCAGGCTGCGTGTATAAGGTGCATATGTAACATAAATGAATTGTGAGAATGTAGACACACTTTGTTTAATGCACAAAGTTATAAAAAATATTGGCTAAAATCACCTTCAGGCTGTGTGTATAAGGTGTATATGAAACATAAATGCATTCTGTGCTTAGATTTAGGCCCCATTACCTTGATATCTCATCATGGTATGCAATTATTCCAAAATACGGAAAAATCCCATATCCAAAATACCTCTGGTCCCAAGCATTTTGGATAAGGGAGACTCAACCTGTATATATAGCAGTACGGAAGGCCACTGCTGTACCTACCTCTGTGTCGTCATTAAGTATACTATCCATCTACATTCTATACCTGTGGTGCATTTTAGTTTTGCAGATTGCTGACAGTGACCACCAGTATTTATAGCAGTCTGGTACGGAAGGCCACTGCTCTACCTACCTCTGTGTCGTCAAGTATACTATCCATCCATACCTGTGGTGCATTTCAGTTGTGCGCAGTATATATAGTAGTAGGCCATTGCTATTGATAGTTACTGGCATATAATTCCACACATTCAAAAATGGAGAACAAAAATGTGGAGGTTAAAATAGGGAAAGATCAAGATCCACTTCCACCTCGTGCTGAAGCTTCTGCCACTAGTCATGGCCGAGACGATGAAATGCCATCAACGTCGTCTGCCAAGGCCGATGCCCAATGTCATAGTAGAGAGCATGTAAAATCCAATAAACAAAAGTTCAGTAAAATGACCCAAAAATCAGAATTAAAAGCATCTGAGGAGAAGCGTAAACTTGCCAATATGCCATTTACGACACGGAGTGGCAAGGAACGGCTGAGGCCCTGGCCTATGTTCATGGCTAGTGGTTCAGATTCACATGAGGATGGAAGCACTCATCATCTCGCTAGAAAAATGAAAAGACTTAAGCTGGCTAAAGCACAGCAAAGAACTGTGCGTTCTTCTAAATCACAAATCCCCAAGGAGAGTCCAATTGTGTCGGTTGCGATGCCTGACCTTCCCAACACTGGACGGGAAGAGCTTGCACCTTCCACCATTTGCACGCCCCCTGCAAGTGCTGGAAGGAGCACCCGCAGTCCAGTTCCTGATAGTCAAATTGAAGATGTCACTGTTGAAGTACACCAGGATGAGGATATGGGTGTTGCTGGCGCTGGGGAGGAAATTGACAAGGAGGATTCTTATAGTGAGGTGGTTTGTTTAAGTCAGGCACCCGGGGAGACACCTGTTGTCCATGGGACGAATATGGCCATTAACATGCCTGGTCAAAATACAAAAAAAATCAGCTCTTCGGTGTGGAATTATTTCAACACAAATGCGGACAACAGGTGTCAAGCCGTGTGTTGCCTTTGTCAAGCTGTAATAAGTAGGGGTAAGGACGTTAACCACCTAGGAACATCCTCCCTTATACGTCACCTGCAGCGCATTCATCATAAGTCAGTGACAAGTTCAAAAACTTTGGGTGACAGCGGAAGCAGTCCACTGACCACTAAATCCCTTCCTCTTGTAACCAAGCTCCTACTAACCACACCTCCAACTCCCTCAGTGTCAATTTCCTCCTTACCCAGGAAAGCCAATAGTCCTGCAGGCCATGTCACTGGCAAGTCTGACGAGTCCTCTCCTGCCTGGGATTCCTCCGATGCATCCTTGAGTGTAACGCCTACTGCTGCTGGCGCTGCTGTTGTAGCTGCTGGGAGTCGATCGTCATCCCAGAGGGGAAGTCGGAAGACCACTTGTACTACTTCCAGTAAGCAATTGACTGTCCAACAGTCCTTTGCGAGGAAGATGAAATATCACAGCAGTCATCCTGCTGCAAAGCAGATAACTCAGGCCTTGGCAGCCTGGGCGGTAAGAAACGTGGTTCCGGTATCCACCGTTAATTCAGAGCCAACTAGAGACTTGATTGAGGTACTGTGTCCCCGGTACCAAATACCATCTAGGTTCCATTTCTCTAGGCAGGCGATACCGAAAATGTACACAGACCTCAGAAAAAGACTCACCAGTGTCCTAAAAAATGCAGTTGTACCCAATGTCCACTTAACCACGGACATGTGGACAAGTGGAGCAGGGCAGACTCAGGACTATATGACTGTGACAGCCCACTGGGTAGATGTATTGCCTACCGCAGCAAGAACAGCAGTGGCGGCACCAGTAGCAGCATCTCGCAAACGCCAACTCGTTCCTAGGCAGGCTACGCTTTGTATCACCGCTTTCCAGAAGAGGCACACAGCTGACAACCTCTTACGGAAACTGAGGAACATCATCGCAGAATGGCTTATCTCAATTTGACTCTCCTGAGTATTTGTGACATCGGACAATGCCAGCAATATTGTGCGTGCATTACATCTGGGCA
Organism: Pseudophryne corroboree; assembly: GCF_028390025.1. Classification (NCBI taxonomy): domain Eukaryota; kingdom Metazoa; phylum Chordata; class Amphibia; order Anura; family Myobatrachidae; genus Pseudophryne; species Pseudophryne corroboree. Next base: position 473,337,864 of record NC_086451.1, read on the forward strand.
AATTCCAGCACGTCCCATGTTTTGCACATACATTGAATTTGGTGGTGCAGAATTATTTAAAAAACGACAGGGGCGTGCAAGAGATGCTGTCGGTGGCCCGAAGAATTGCGGGCCACTTTCAGCATTCAGCCACCGCGTACAGAAGACTGGAGCACCACCAAACATTCCTGAACCTGCCCTGCCATCATCTGAAGCAAGAGGTGGTAACGAGGTGGAATTCAACCCTCTATATGCTTCAGAGGATGGAGGAGCAGCAAAAGGCCATTCAAGCATATACATCTGCCCACGATATAGGCAAAGGAGGAGGAATGCACCTGACTCAAGCGCAGTGGAGAATGATTTCAACGTTGTGCAAGGTTCTGCAACCCTTTGAACTTGCCACACGTGAAGTCAGTTCAGACACTGCCAGCCTGAGTCAGGTCATTCCCCTCATCAGGCTTTTGCAGAAGAAGCTGGAGACATTGAAGGAGGAGCTAAAACAGAGCGATTCCGCTAGGCATGTGGGACTTGTGGATGGATCCCTTAATTCGCTTAACCAGGATTCACGGGTGGTCAATCTGTTGAAATCAGAACACTACATTTTGGCCACCGTGCTCGATCCTAGATTTAAAACCTACGTTGTATCTCTCTTTCCGGCAGACACAAGTCTGCAGAGGTTCAAAGACCTGCTGGTGAAAAAATTGTCAAGTCAAGCGGAACGTGACCCGTCAACATCTCCTCCTTCACATTCTCCCGCAACTGGGGGTGCGAGGAAAAGGCTAAGAATTCCGAGCCCACCCGCTGGCGGTGATGCAGGGCAGTCTGGAGCGAGTGCTGACATCTGGTCCGGACTGAAGGACCTGCCAACGATTACTGACATGTCGTCTACTGTCACTTCATATGATTCTCTCACCATTGAAAGAATGGTGGAGGATTATATGAGTGACTGCATCCAAGTAGGCACGTCAGACAGTCCGTACGTATACTGGCAGGAAAAAGAGGCAATTTGGAGGCCCTTGCACAAACTGGCTTTATTCTATCTAAGTTTCCCTCCCTCCAGTGTGTACTCCGAAAGAGTGTTTAGTGCAGCCGCTCACCTTGTCAGCAATCGGCGTACGAGGTTACTTCCAGAAAATGTGGAGAAGATGATGTTCATCAAAATGAATTATAATCAATTCCTCCTTGGAGACATTCACCAGCAGCAATTGCCTCCACAAAGTACACAGGGACCTGAGATGGGGGATTCCAGTTAGAGATGAGCGGGTTCGGTTTCTCTGAATCCGAACCCGCCAGAACTTCATGTTTTTTTTCACGGGTCCGAGCGACTCGGATCTTCCCGCCTTGCTCGGTTAACCCGAGCGCGCCCGAACGTCATCATGACGCTGTCGGATTCTCGCGAGGCTCGGATTCTATCGCGAGACTCGGATTCTATATAAGGAGCCGCGCGTCGCCGCCATTTTCACACGTGCATTGAGATTGATAGGGAGAGGACGTGGCTGGCGTCCTCTCCGTTTAGAAAAGATTAGAGAGACACTTGATTTACTAATTTTGGGGAGCATTAGGAGTACTCAGTACAGTGCAGAGTTTTGCTGATAGTGACCACCAGTTTTATTTATAATCCGTTCTCTGCCTGAAAAAAGCGATACACAGCACACAGTGACTCAGTCACATACCATATCTGTGTGCACTGCTCAGGCTCAGGCCAGTGTGCTGCATCATCTATTATCTATATATAATATTATATATATCTGTCTGACTGCTCAGCTCACACAGCTTATAATTGTGGGGGAGACTGGGGAGCACTACTGCAGTGCCAGTTATAGGTTATAGCAGGAGCCAGGAGTACATAATATATTATATAGTGAGTGACCACCAGACACACAGTGCAGTTTATTTAATATATCCGTTCTCTGCCTGAAAAAAGCGATACACACAGTGACTCAGTCAGTCACATACCATATCTGTGTGCACTGCTCAGGCTCAGGCCAGTGTGCTGCATCATCTATATATATTATATATCTGTCTGACTGCTCAGCTCACACAGCTTATAATTGTGGGGGAGACTGGGGAGCACTACTGCAGTGCCAGTTATAGGTTATAGCAGGAGCCAGGAGTACATAATATTATATTAAAATTAAACAGTGCACACTTTTGCTGCAGGAGTGCCACTGCCAGTGTGACTAGTGACCAGTGACCTGACCACCAGTATATAATATTAGTAGTATACTATCTCTTTATCAACCAGTCTATATTAGCAGCAGACACAGTACAGTGCGGTAGTTCACGGCTGTGGCTACCTCTGTGTCGGCACTCGGCAGCCCGTCCATAATTGTATATACCACCTAACCGTGGTTTTTTTTTCTTTCTTTATACATACATACTAGTTACGAGTATACTATCTCTTTATCAACCAGTCTATATTAGCAGCAGACACAGTACAGTGCGGTAGTTCACGGCTGTGGCTACCTCTGTGTCGGCACTCGGCAGCCCGTCCATAATTGTATATACCACCTAACCGTGGTTTTTTTTCTTTTCTTTATACATACATACTAGTTACGAGTATACTATCTCTTTATCAACCAGTCTATATATTAGCAGCAGACACAGTACAGTGCGGTAGTTCACGGCTGTGGCTACCTCTGTGTCGGCACTCGGCAGCCCGTCCATAATTGTATATACCACCTAACCGTGGTTTTTTTTTCTTTCTTTATACATACATACTAGTTACGAGTATACTATCTCTTTATCAACCAGTCTATATATTAGCAGCAGACACAGTACAGTGCGGTAGTTCACGGCTGTGGCTACCTCTGTGTCGGCACTCGGCAGCCCGTCCATAATTGTATATACCACCTAACCGTGGTTTTTTTTTCTTTCTTTATACATACATACTAGTTACGAGTATACTATCTCTTTATCAACCAGTCTATATATTAGCAGCAGACACAGTACAGTGCGGTAGTTCACGGCTGTGGCTACCTCTGTGTCGGCACTCGGCAGCCCGTCCATAATTGTATATACCACCTAACCGTGGTTTTTTTTTCTTTCTTTATACATACATACTAGTTACGAGTATACTATCTCTTTATCAACCAGTCTATATTAGCAGCAGACACAGTACAGTGCGGTAGTTCACGGCTGTGGCTACCTCTGTGTCGGCACTCGGCAGCCCGTCCATAATTGTATATACCACCTAACCGTGTTTTTTTTTTCTTTCTTTATACATACATACTAGTTACGAGTATACTATCTCTTTATCAACCAGTCTATATATTAGCAGCAGACACAGTACAGTGCGGTAGTTCACGGCTGTGGCTACCTCTGTGTCGGCACTCGGCAGCCCGTCCATAATTGTATATACCACCTAACCGTGTTTTTTTTTTCTTTCTTTATACATACATACTAGTTACGAGTATACTATCTCTTTATCAACCAGTCTATATATTAGCAGCAGACACAGTACAGTGCGGTAGTTCACGGCTGTGGCTACCTCTGTGTCGGCACTCGGCAGCCCGTCCATAATTGTATATACCACCTAACCGTGGTTTTTTTTTCTTTCTTTATACATACATACTAGTTACGAGTATACTATCTCTTTATCAACCAGTCTATATATTAGCAGCAGACACAGTACAGTGCGGTAGTTCACGGCTGTGGCTACCTCTGTGTCGGCACTCGGCAGCCCGTCCATAATTGTATATACCACCTAACCGTGGTTTTTTTTTCTTTCTTTATACATACATACTAGTTACGAGTATACTATCTCTTTATCAACCAGTCTATATATTAGCAGCAGACACAGTACAGTGCGGTAGTTCACGGCTGTGGCTACCTCTGTGTCGGCACTCGGCAGCCCGTCCATAATTGTATACTAGTATCCAATCCATCCATCTCCATTGTTTACCTGAGGTGCCTTTTAGTTGTGCCTATTAAAATATGGAGAACAAAAATGTTGAGGTTCCAAAATTAGGGAAAGATCAAGATCCACTTCCACCTCGTGCTGAAGCTGCTGCCACTAGTCATGGCCGAGACGATGAAATGCCAGCAACGTCGTCTGCCAAGGCCGATGCCCAATGTCATAGTACAGAGCATGTCAAATCCAAAACACCAAATATCAGTAAAAAAAGGACTCCAAAACCTAAAATAAAATTGTCGGAGGAGAAGCGTAAACTTGCCAATATGCCATTTACCACACGGAGTGGCAAGGAACGGCTGAGGCCCTGGCCTATGTTCATGGCTAGTGGTTCAGCTTCACATGAGGATGGAAGCACTCAGCCTCTCGCTAGAAAAATGAAAAGACTCAAGCTGGCAAAAGCAGCACAGCAAAGAACTGTGCATTCTTCGAAATCCCAAATCCACAAGGAGAGTCCAATTGTGTCGGTTGCGATGCCTGACCTTCCCAACACTGGACGTGAAGAGCATGCGCCTTCCACCATTTGCACGCCCCCTGCAAGTGCTGGAAGGAGCACCCGCAGTCCAGTTCCTGATAGTCAGATTGAAGATGTCAGTGTTGAAGTACACCAGGATGAGGAGGATATGGGTGTTGCTGGCGCTGGGGAGGAAATTGACCAGGAGGATTCTGATGGTGAGGTGGTTTGTTTAAGTCAGGCACCCGGGGAGACACCTGTTGTCCGTGGGAGGAATATGGCCGTTGACATGCCAGGTGAAAATACCAAAAAAATCAGCACTTCGGTGTGGAGGTATTTCACCAGAAATGCGGACAACAGGTGTCAAGCCGTGTGTTCCCTTTGTCAAGCTGTAATAAGTAGGGGTAAGGACGTTAACCACCTCGGAACATCCTCCCTTATACGTCACCTGCAGCGCATTCATAATAAGTCAGTGACAAGTTCAAAAACTTTGGGTGACAGCGGAAGCAGTCCACTGACCAGTAAATCCCTTCCTCTTGTAACCAAGCTCACGCAAACCACCCCACCAACTCCCTCAGTGTCAATTTCCTCCTTCCCCAGGAATGCCAATAGTCCTGCAGGCCATGTCACTGGCAATTCTGACGAGTCCTCTCCTGCCTGGGATTCCTCCGATGCATCCTTGCGTGTAACGCCTACTGCTGCTGGCGCTGCTGTTGTTGCCGCTGGGAGTCGATGGTCATCCCAGAGGGGAAGTCGTAAGCCCACTTGTACTACTTCCAGTAAGCAATTGACTGTTCAACAGTCCTTTGCGAGGAAGATGAAATATCACAGCAGTCATCCTACTGCAAAGCGGATAACTGAGTCCTTGACAACTATGTTGGTGTTAGACGTGCGTCCGGTATCCGCCGTTAGTTCACAGGGAACTAGACAATTTATTGAGGCAGTGTGCCCCCGTTACCAAATACCATCTAGGTTCCACTTCTCTAGGCAGGCGATACCGAGAATGTACACGGACGTCAGAAAAAGACTCACCAGTGTCCTAAAAAATGCAGTTGTACCCAATGTCCACTTAACCACGGACATGTGGACAAGTGGAGTAGGGCAGGGTCAGGACTATATGACTGTGACAGCCCACTGGGTAGATGTATGGACTCCCGCCGCAAGAACAGCAGCGGCGGCACCAGTAGCAGCATCTCGCAAACGCCAACTCTTTCCTAGGCAGGCTACGCTTTGTATCACCGCTTTCCAGAATACGCACACAGCTGAAAACCTCTTACGGCAACTGAGGAAGATCATCGCGGAATGGCTTACCCCAATTGGACTCTCCTGTGGATTTGTGGCATCGGACAACGCCAGCAATATTGTGTGTGCATTAAATATGGGCAAATTCCAGCACGTCCCATGTTTTGCACATACCTTGAATTTGGTGGTGCAGAATTTTTTTAAAAACAACAGGGGCGTACAAGAGATGCTGTCGGTGGCCCGAAGAATTGCGGGCCACTTTCAGCATTCAGCCACCGCGTACAGAAGACTGGAGCACCACCAAACATTCCTGAACCTGCCCTGCCATCATCTGAAGCAAGAGGTGGTAACGAGGTGGAATTCAACCCTCTATATGCTTCAGAGGATGGAGGAGCAGCAAAAGGCCATTCAAGCATATACATCTGCCCACGATATAGGCAAAGGAGGAGGAATGCACCTGACTCAAGCGCAGTGGAGAATGATTTCAACGTTGTGCAAGGTTCTGCAACCCTTTGAACTTGCCACACGTGAAGTCAGTTCAGACACTGCCAGCCTGAGTCAGGTCATTCCCCTCATCAGGCTTTTGCAGAAGAAGCTGGAGACATTGAAGGAGGAGCTAAAACAGAGCGATTCCGCTAGGCATGTGGGACTTGTGGATGGATCCCTTAATTCGCTTAACCAGGATTCACGGGTGGTCAATCTGTTGAAATCAGAACACTACATTTTGGCCACCGTGCTCGATCCTAGATTTAAAACCTACGTTGTATCTCTCTTTCCGGCAGACACAAGTCTGCAGAGGTTCAAAGACCTGCTGGTGAAAAAATTGTCAAGTCAAGCGGAACGTGACCCGTCAACATCTCCTCCTTCACATTCTCCCGCAACTGGGGGTGCGAGGAAAAGGCTAAGAATTCCGAGCCCACCCGCTGGCGGTGATGCAGGGCAGTCTGGAGCGAGTGCTGACATCTGGTCCGGACTGAAGGACCTGCCAACGATTACTGACATGTCGTCTACTGTCACTTCATATGATTCTCTCACCATTGAAAGAATGGTGGAGGATTATATGAGTGACTGCATCCAAGTAGGCACGTCAGACAGTCCGTACGTATACTGGCAGGAAAAAGAGGCAATTTGGAGGCCCTTGCACAAACTGGCTTTATTCTATCTAAGTTTCCCTCCCTCCAGTGTGTACTCCGAAAGAGTGTTTAGTGCAGCCGCTCACCTTGTCAGCAATCGGCGTACGAGGTTACTTCCAGAAAATGTGGAGAAGATGATGTTCATCAAAATGAATTATAATCAATTCCTCCTTGGAGACATTCACCAGCAGCAATTGCCTCCACAAAGTACACAGGGACCTGAGATGGGGGATTCCAGTTAGAGATGAGCGGGTTCGGTTTCTCTGAATCCGAACCCGCCAGAACTTCATGTTTTTTTTCACGGGTCCGAGCGACTCGGATCTTCCCGCCTTGCTCGGTTAACCCGAGCGCGCCCGAACGTCATCATGACGCTGTCGGATTCTCGCGAGGCTCGGATTCTATCGCGAGACTCGGATTCTATATAAGGAGCCGCGCGTCGCCGCCATTTTCACACGTGCATTGAGATTGATAGGGAGAGGACGTGGCTGGCGTCCTCTCCGTTTAGAATAGATTAGAGAGACACTTGATTTACTAATTTTGGGGAGCATTAGGAGTACTCAGTACAGTGCAGAGTTTTGCTGATAGTGACCACCAGTTTTATTTATAATCCGTTCTCTGCCTGAAAAAAGCGATACACAGCACACAGTGACTCAGTCACATACCATATCTGTGTGCACTGCTCAGGCTCAGGCCAGTGTGCTGCATCATCTATTATCTATATATAATATTATATATATCTGTCTGACTGCTCAGCTCACACAGCTTATAATTGTGGGGGAGACTGGGGAGCACTACTGCAGTGCCAGTTATAGGTTATAGCAGGAGCCAGGAGTACATAATATATTATATAGTGAGTGACCACCAGACACACAGTGCAGTTTATTTAATATATCCGTTCTCTGCCTGAAAAAAGCGATACACACAGTGACTCAGTCAGTCACATACCATATCTGTGTGCACTGCTCAGGCTCAGGCCAGTGTGCTGCATCATCTATATATATTATATATCTGTCTGACTGCTCAGCTCACACAGCTTATAATTGTGGGGGAGACTGGGGAGCACTACTGCAGTGCCAGTTATAGGTTATAGCAGGAGCCAGGAGTACATAATATTATATTAAAATTAAACAGTGCACACTTTTGCTGCAGGAGTGCCACTGCCAGTGTGACTAGTGACCAGTGACCTGACCACCAGTATATATAATATTAGTAGTATACTATCTCTTTATCAACCAGTCTATATTAGCAGCAGACACAGTACAGTGCGGTAGTTCACGGCTGTGGCTACCTCTGTGTCGGCACTCGGCAGCCCGTCCATAATTGTATATACCACCTAACCGTGTTTTTTTTTTCTTTCTTTATACATTCATACTAGTTACGAGTATACTATCTCTTTATCAACCAGTCTATATTAGCAGCAGACACAGTACAGTGCGGTAGTTCACGGCTGTGGCTACCTCTGTGTCGGCACTCGGCAGCCCGTCCATAATTGTATATACCACCTAACCGTGTTTTTTTTTTTTTCTTTATACATACATACTAGTTACGAGTATACTATCTCTTTATCAACCAGTCTATATATTAGCAGCAGACACAGTACAGTGCGGTAGTTCACGGCTGTGGCTACCTCTGTGTCGGCACTCGGCAGCCCGTCCATAATTGTATATACCACCTAACCGTGGTTTTTTTTTCTTTCTTTATACATACATACTAGTTACGAGTATACTATCTCTTTATCAACCAGTCTATATATTAGCAGCAGACACAGTACAGTGCGGTAGTTCACGGCTGTGGCTACCTCTGTGTCGGCACTCGGCAGCCCGTCCATAATTGTATATACCACCTAACCGTGGTTTTTTTTTCTTTCTTTATACATACATACTAGTTACGAGTATACTATCTCTTTATCAACCAGTCTATATATTAGCAGCAGACACAGTACAGTGCGGTAGTTCACGGCTGTGGCTACCTCTGTGTCGGCACTCGGCAGCCCGTCCATAATTGTATATACCACCTAACCGTGGTTTTTTTTCTTTCTTTATACATACATACTAGTTACGAGTATACTATCTCTTTATCAACCAGTCTATATTAGCAGCAGACACAGTACAGTGCGGTAGTTCACGGCTGTGGCTACCTCTGTGTCGGCACTCGGCAGCCCGTCCATAATTGTATATACCACCTAACCGTGTTTTTTTTTTCTTTCTTTATACATACATACTAGTTACGAGTATACTATCTCTTTATCAACCAGTCTATATATTAGCAGCAGACACAGTACAGTGCGGTAGTTCACGGCTGTGGCTACCTCTGTGTCGGCACTCGGCAGCCCGTCCATAATTGTATATACCACCTAACCGTGTTTTTTTTTTCTTTCTTTATACATACATACTAGTTACGAGTATACTATCTCTTTATCAACCAGTCTATATATTAGCAGCAGACACAGTACAGTGCGGTAGTTCACGGCTGTGGCTACCTCTGTGTCGGCACTCGGCAGCCCGTCCATAATTGTATATACCACCTAACCGTGGTTTTTTTTTCTTTCTTTATACATACATACTAGTTACGAGTATACTATCTCTTTATCAACCAGTCTATATATTAGCAGCAGACACAGTACAGTGCGGTAGTTCACGGCTGTGGCTACCTCTGTGTCGGCACTCGGCAGCCCGTCCATAATTGTATATACCACCTAACCGTGGTTTTTTTTTCTTTCTTTATACATACATACTAGTTACGAGTATACTATCTCTTTATCAACCAGTCTATATATTAGCAGCAGACACAGTACAGTGCGGTAGTTCACGGCTGTGGCTACCTCTGTGTCGGCACTCGGCAGCCCGTCCATAATTGTATACTAGTATCCAATCCATCCATCTCCATTGTTTACCTGAGGTGCCTTTTAGTTGTGCCTATTAAAATATGGAGAACAAAAATGTTGAGGTTCCAAAATTAGGGAAAGATCAAGATCCACTTCCACCTCGTGCTGAAGCTGCTGCCACTAGTCATGGCCGAGACGATGAAATGCCAGCAACGTCGTCTGCCAAGGCCGATGCCCAATGTCATAGTACAGAGCATGTCAAATCCAAAACACCAAATATCAGTAAAAAAAGGACTCCAAAACCTAAAATAAAATTGTCGGAGGAGAAGCGTAAACTTGCCAATATGCCATTTACCACACGGAGTGGCAAGGAACGGCTGAGGCCCTGGCCTATGTTCATGGCTAGTGGTTCAGCTTCACATGAGGATGGAAGCACTCAGCCTCTCGCTAGAAAAATGAAAAGACTCAAGCTGGCAAAAGCAGCACAGCAAAGAACTGTGCATTCTTCGAAATCCCAAATCCACAAGGAGAGTCCAATTGTGTCGGTTGCGATGCCTGACCTTCCCAACACTGGACGTGAAGAGCATGCGCCTTCCACCATTTGCACGCCCCCTGCAAGTGCTGGAAGGAGCACCCGCAGTCCAGTTCCTGATAGTCAGATTGAAGATGTCAGTGTTGAAGTACACCAGGATGAGGAGGATATGGGTGTTGCTGGCGCTGGGGAGGAAATTGACCAGGAGGATTCTGATGGTGAGGTGGTTTGTTTAAGTCAGGCACCCGGGGAGACACCTGTTGTCCGTGGGAGGAATATGGCCGTTGACATGCCAGGTGAAAATACCAAAAAAATCAGCACTTCGGTGTGGAGGTATTTCACCAGAAATGCGGACAACAGGTGTCAAGCCGTGTGTTCCCTTTGTCAAGCTGTAATAAGTAGGGGTAAGGACGTTAACCACCTCGGAACATCCTCCCTTATACGTCACCTGCAGCGCATTCATAATAAGTCAGTGACAAGTTCAAAAACTTTGGGTGACAGCGGAAGCAGTCCACTGACCAGTAAATCCCTTCCTCTTGTAACCAAGCTCACGCAAACCACCCCACCAACTCCCTCAGTGTCAATTTCCTCCTTCCCCAGGAATGCCAATAGTCCTGCAGGCCATGTCACTGGCAATTCTGACGAGTCCTCTCCTGCCTGGGATTCCTCCGATGCATCCTTGCGTGTAACGCCTACTGCTGCTGGCGCTGCTGTTGTTGCCGCTGGGAGTCGATGGTCATCCCAGAGGGGAAGTCGTAAGCCCACTTGTACTACTTCCAGTAAGCAATTGACTGTTCAACAGTCCTTTGCGAGGAAGATGAAATATCACAGCAGTCATCCTACTGCAAAGCGGATAACTGAGTCCTTGACAACTATGTTGGTGTTAGACGTGCGTCCGGTATCCGCCGTTAGTTCACAGGGAACTAGACAATTTATTGAGGCAGTGTGCCCCCGTTACCAAATACCATCTAGGTTCCACTTCTCTAGGCAGGCGATACCGAGAATGTACACGGACGTCAGAAAAAGACTCACCAGTGTCCTAAAAAATGCAGTTGTACCCAATGTCCACTTAACCACGGACATGTGGACAAGTGGAGTAGGGCAGGGTCAGGACTATATGACTGTGACAGCCCACTGGGTAGATGTATGGACTCCCGCCGCAAGAACAGCAGCGGCGGCACCAGTAGCAGCATCTCGCAAACGCCAACTCTTTCCTAGGCAGGCTACGCTTTGTATCACCGCTTTCCAGAATACGCACACAGCTGAAAACCTCTTACGGCAACTGAGGAAGATCATCGCGGAATGGCTTACCCCAATTGGACTCTCCTGTGGATTTGTGGCATCGGACAACGCCAGCAATATTGTGTGTGCATTAAATATGGGCAAATTCCAGCACGTCCCATGTTTTGCACATACCTTGAATTTGGTGGTGCAGAATTTTTTTAAAAACAACAGGGGCGTGCAAGAGATGCTGTCGGTGGCCCGAAGAATTGCGGGCCACTTTCAGCATTCAGCCACCGCGTACAGAAGACTGGAGCACCACCAAACATTCCTGAACCTGCCCTGCCATCATCTGAAGCAAGAGGTGGTAACGAGGTGGAATTCAACCCTCTATATGCTTCAGAGGATGGAGGAGCAGCAAAAGGCCATTCAAGCATATACATCTGCCCACGATATAGGCAAAGGAGGAGGAATGCACCTGACTCAAGCGCAGTGGAGAATGATTTCAACGTTGTGCAAGGTTCTGCAACCCTTTGAACTTGCCACACGTGAAGTCAGTTCAGACACTGCCAGCCTGAGTCAGGTCATTCCCCTCATCAGGCTTTTGCAGAAGAAGCTGGAGACATTGAAGGAGGAGCTAAAACAGAGCGATTCCGCTAGGCATGTGGGACTTGTGGATGGATCCCTTAATTCGCTTAACCAGGATTCACGGGTGGTCAATCTGTTGAAATCAGAACACTACATTTTGGCCACCGTGCTCGATCCTAGATTTAAAACCTACGTTGTATCTCTCTTTCCGGCAGACACAAGTCTGCAGAGGTTCAAAGACCTGCTGGTGAAAAAATTGTCAAGTCAAGCGGAACGTGACCCGTCAACATCTCCTCCTTCACATTCTCCCGCAACTGGGGGTGCGAGGAAAAGGCTAAGAATTCCGAGCCCACCCGCTGGCGGTGATGCAGGGCAGTCTGGAGCGAGTGCTGACATCTGGTCCGGACTGAAGGACCTGCCAACGATTACTGACATGTCGTCTACTGTCACTTCATATGATTCTCTCACCATTGAAAGAATGGTGGAGGATTATATGAGTGACTGCATCCAAGTAGGCACGTCAGACAGTCCGTACGTATACTGGCAGGAAAAAGAGGCAATTTGGAGGCCCTTGCACAAACTGGCTTTATTCTATCTAAGTTTCCCTCCCTCCAGTGTGTACTCCGAAAGAGTGTTTAGTGCAGCCGCTCACCTTGTCAGCAATCGGCGTACGAGGTTACTTCCAGAAAATGTGGAGAAGATGATGTTCATCAAAATGAATTATAATCAATTCCTCCTTGGAGACATTCACCAGCAGCAATTGCCTCCACAAAGTACACAGGGACCTGAGATGGGGGATTCCAGTTAGAGATGAGCGGGTTCGGTTTCTCTGAATCCGAACCCGCCAGAACTTCATGTTTTTTTTCACGGGTCCGAGCGACTCGGATCTTCCCGCCTTGCTCGGTTAACCCGAGCGCGCCCGAACGTCATCATGACGCTGTCGGATTCTCGCGAGGCTCGGATTCTATCGCGAGACTCGGATTCTATATAAGGAGCCGCGCGTCGCCGCCATTTTCACACGTGCATTGAGATTGATAGGGAGAGGACGTGGCTGGCGTCCTCTCCGTTTAGAATAGATTAGAGAGACACTTGATTTACTAATTTTGGGGAGCATTAGGAGTACTCAGTACAGTGCAGAGTTTTGCTGATAGTGACCACCAGTTTTATTTATAATCCGTTCTCTGCCTGAAAAAAGCGATACACAGCACACAGTGACTCAGTCACATACCATATCTGTGTGCACTGCTCAGGCTCAGGCCAGTGTGCTGCATCATCTATTATCTATATATAATATTATATATATCTGTCTGACTGCTCAGCTCACACAGCTTATAATTGTGGGGGAGACTGGGGAGCACTACTGCAGTGCCAGTTATAGGTTATAGCAGGAGCCAGGAGTACATAATATATTATATAGTGAGTGACCACCAGACACACAGTGCAGTTTATTTAATATATCCGTTCTCTGCCTGAAAAAAGCGATACACACAGTGACTCAGTCAGTCACATACCATATCTGTGTGCACTGCTCAGGCTCAGGCCAGTGTGCTGCATCATCTATATATATTATATATCTGTCTGACTGCTCAGCTCACACAGCTTATAATTGTGGGGGAGACTGGGGAGCACTACTGCAGTGCCAGTTATAGGTTATAGCAGGAGCCAGGAGTACATAATATTATATTAAAATTAAACAGTGCACACTTTTGCTGCAGGAGTGCCACTGCCAGTGTGACTAGTGACCAGTGACCTGACCACCAGTATATATAATATTAGTAGTATACTATCTCTTTATCAACCAGTCTATATTAGCAGCAGACACAGTACAGTGCGGTAGTTCACGGCTGTGGCTACCTCTGTGTCGGCACTCGGCAGCCCGTCCATAATTGTATATACCACCTAACCGTGTTTTTTTTTTCTTTCTTTATACATTCATACTAGTTACGAGTATACTATCTCTTTATCAACCAGTCTATATTAGCAGCAGACACAGTACAGTGCGGTAGTTCACGGCTGTGGCTACCTCTGTGTCGGCACTCGGCAGCCCGTCCATAATTGTATATACCACCTAACCGTGTTTTTTTTTTTTTCTTTATACATACATACTAGTTACGAGTATACTATCTCTTTATCAACCAGTCTATATATTAGCAGCAGACACAGTACAGTGCGGTAGTTCACGGCTGTGGCTACCTCTGTGTCGGCACTCGGCAGCCCGTCCATAATTGTATATACCACCTAACCGTGGTTTTTTTTTCTTTCTTTATACATACATACTAGTTACGAGTATACTATCTCTTTATCAACCAGTCTATATATTAGCAGCAGACACAGTACAGTGCGGTAGTTCACGGCTGTGGCTACCTCTGTGTCGGCACTCGGCAGCCCGTCCATAATTGTATATACCACCTAACCGTGGTTTTTTTTTCTTTCTTTATACATACATACTAGTTACGAGTATACTATCTCTTTATCAACCAGTCTATATATTAGCAGCAGACACAGTACAGTGCGGTAGTTCACGGCTGTGGCTACCTCTGTGTCGGCACTCGGCAGCCCGTCCATAATTGTATATACCACCTAACCGTGGTTTTTTTTCTTTCTTTATACATACATACTAGTTACGAGTATACTATCTCTTTATCAACCAGTCTATATTAGCAGCAGACACAGTACAGTGCGGTAGTTCACGGCTGTGGCTACCTCTGTGTCGGCACTCGGCAGCCCGTCCATAATTGTATATACCACCTAACCGTGGTTTTTTTTTCTTTCTTTATACATACATACTAGTTACGAGTATACTATCTCTTTATCAACCAGTCTATATATTAGCAGCAGACACAGTACAGTGCGGTAGTTCACGGCTGTGGCTACCTCTGTGTCGGCACTCGGCAGCCCGTCCATAATTGTATATACCACCTAACCGTGGTTTTTTTTTCTTTCTTTATACATACATACTAGTTACGAGTATACTATCTCTTTATCAACCAGTCTATATATTAGCAGCAGACACAGTACAGTGCGGTAGTTCACGGCTGTGGCTACCTCTGTGTTGGCACTCGGCAGCCCGTCCATAATTGTATACTAGTATCCAATCCATCCATCTCCATTGTTTACCTGAGGTGCCTTTTAGTTGTGCCTATTAAAATATGGAGAACAAAAATGTTGAGGTTCCAAAATTAGGGAAAGATCAAGATCCACTTCCACCTCGTGCTGAAGCTGCTGCCACTAGTCATGGCCGAGACGATGAAATGCCAGCAACGTCGTCTGCCAAGGCCGATGCCCAATGTCATAGTACAGAGCATGTCAAATCCAAAACACCAAATATCAGTAAAAAAAGGACTCCAAAACCTAAAATAAAATTGTCGGAGGAGAAGCGTAAACTTGCCAATATGCCATTTACCACACGGAGTGGCAAGGAACGGCTGAGGCCCTGGCCTATGTTCATGGCTAGTGGTTCAGCTTCACATGAGGATGGAAGCACTCAGCCTCTCGCTAGAAAAATGAAAAGACTCAAGCTGGCAAAAGCAGCACAGCAAAGAACTGTGCATTCTTCGAAATCCCAAATCCACAAGGAGAGTCCAATTGTGTCGGTTGCGATGCCTGACCTTCCCAACACTGGACGTGAAGAGCATGCGCCTTCCACCATTTGCACGCCCCCTGCAAGTGCTGGAAGGAGCACCCGCAGTCCAGTTCCTGATAGTCAGATTGAAGATGTCAGTGTTGAAGTACACCAGGATGAGGAGGATATGGGTGTTGCTGGCGCTGGGGAGGAAATTGACCAGGAGGATTCTGATGGTGAGGTGGTTTGTTTAAGTCAGGCACCCGGGGAGACACCTGTTGTCCGTGGGAGGAATATGGCCGTTGACATGCCAGGTGAAAATACCAAAAAAATCAGCTCTTCGGTGTGGAGGTATTTCACCAGAAATGCGGACAACAGGTGTCAAGCCGTGTGTTCCCTTTGTCAAGCTGTAATAAGTAGGGGTAAGGACGTTAACCACCTCGGAACATCCTCCCTTATACGTCACCTGCAGCGCATTCATAATAAGTCAGTGACAAGTTCAAAAACTTTGGGTGACAGCGGAAGCAGTCCACTGACCAGTAAATCCCTTCCTCTTGTAACCAAGCTCACGCAAACCACCCCACCAACTCCCTCAGTGTCAATTTCCTCCTTCCCCAGGAATGCCAATAGTCCTGCAGGCCATGTCACTGGCAATTCTGACGAGTCCTCTCCTGCCTGGGATTCCTCCGATGCATCCTTGCGTGTAACGCCTACTGCTGCTGGCGCTGCTGTTGTTGCCGCTGGGAGTCGATGGTCATCCCAGAGGGGAAGTCGTAAGCCCACTTGTACTACTTCCAGTAAGCAATTGACTGTTCAACAGTCCTTTGCGAGGAAGATGAAATATCACAGCAGTCATCCTACTGCAAAGCGGATAACTGAGTCCTTGACAACTATGTTGGTGTTAGACGTGCGTCCGGTATCCGCCGTTAGTTCACAGGGAACTAGACAATTTATTGAGGCAGTGTGCCCCCGTTACCAAATACCATCTAGGTTCCACTTCTCTAGGCAGGCGATACCGAGAATGTACACGGACGTCAGAAAAAGACTCACCAGTGTCCTAAAAAATGCAGTTGTACCCAATGTCCACTTAACCACGGACATGTGGACAAGTGGAGTAGGGCAGGGTCAGGACTATATGACTGTGACAGCCCACTGGGTAGATGTATGGACTCCCGCCGCAAGAACAGCAGCGGCGGCACCAGTAGCAGCATCTCGCAAACGCCAACTCTTTCCTAGGCAGGCTACGCTTTGTATCACCGCTTTCCAGAATACGCACACAGCTGAAAACCTCTTACGGCAACTGAGGAAGATCATCGCGGAATGGCTTACCCCAATTGGACTCTCCTGTGGATTTGTGGCATCGGACAACGCCAGCAATATTGTGTGTGCATTAAATATGGGCAAATTCCAGCACGTCCCATGTTTTGCACATACCTTGAATTTGGTGGTGCAGAATTTTTTAAAAAACGACAGGGGCGTGCAAGAGATGCTGTCGGTGGCCAGAAAAATTGCGGGACACTTTCGGCGTACAGGCACCACGTACAGAAGACTGGAGCACCACCAAAAACTACTGAACCTGCCCTGCCATCATCTGAAGCAAGAAGTGGTAACGAGGTGGAATTCAACCCTCTATATGCTTCAGAGGTTGGAGGAGCAGCAAAAGGCCATTCAAGCCTATACAATTGAGCACGATATAGTAGGTGGAATGCACCTGTCTCAAGTGCAGTGGAGAATGATTTCAACGTTGTGCAAGGTTCTGATGCCCTTTGAACTTGCCACACGTGAAGTCAGTTCAGACACTGCCAGCCTGAGTCAGGTCATTCCCCTCATCAGGCTTTTGCAGAAGAAGCTGGAGGCATTGAAGAAGGAGCTAAAAGGGAGCGATTCCGCTAGGCATGTGGGACTTGTGGATGCAGCCCTTAATTCGCTTAACAAGGATTCACGGGTGGTCAATCTGTTGAAATCAGAGCACTACATTTTGGCCACCGTGCTCGATCCTAGATTTAAAGCCTACCTTGGATCTCTCTTTCCGGCAGACACAGGTCTGCTGGGGTTGAAAGACCTGCTGGTGACAAAATTGTCAAGTCAAGCGGAACGCGACCTGTCAACATCTCCTCCTTCACATTCTCCCGCAACTGGGGGTGCGAGGAAAAGGCTCAGAATTCCGAGCCCACCCGCTGGCGGTGATGCAGGGCAGTCTGGAGCGACTGCTGATGCTGACATCTGGTCCGGACTGAAGGACCTGACAACGATTACGGACATGTCGTCTACTGTCACTGCATATGATTCTCTCAACATTGATAGAATGGTGGAGGATTATATGAGTGACCGCATCCAAGTAGGCACGTCACACAGTCCGTACTTATACTGGCAGGAAAAAGAGGCAATTTGGAGGCCCTTGCACAAACTGGCTTTATTCTACCTAAGTTGCCCTCCCACAAGTGTGTACTCCGAAAGAGTGTTTAGTGCCGCCGCTCACCTTGTCAGCAATCGGCGTACGAGGTTACATCCAGAAAATGTGGAGAAGATGATGTTCATTAAAATGAATTATAATCAATTCCTCCGCGGAGACATTGACCAGCAGCAATTGCCTCCACAAAGTACACAGGGAACTGAGATGGTGGATTCCAGTGGGGACGAATTGATAATCTGTGAGGAGGGGGATGTACACGGTGATATATCGGAGGGTGAAGATGAGGTGGACATCTTGCCTCTGTAGAGCCAGTTTGTGCAAGGAGAGATTAATTGCTTCTTTTTTGGGGGGGGTCCAAACCAACCCGTCATATCAGTCACAGTCGTGTGGCAGACCCTGTCACTGAAATGATGGGTTGGTTAAAGTGTGCATGTCCTGTTTTGTTTATACAACATAAGGGTGGGTGGGAGGGCCCAAGGACAATTCCATCTTGCACCTCTTTTTTCTTTTCTTTTTCTTTGCATCATGTGCTGATTGGGGAGGGTTTTTTGGAAGGGACATCCTGCGTGACACTGCAGTGCCACTCCTAGATGGGCCCGGTGTTTGTGTCGGCCACTAGGGTCGCTAATCTTACTCACACAGTCAGCTACCTCATTGCGCCTCTTTTTTTCTTTGCGTCATGTGCTGTTTGGGGAGGGTTTTTTTGAAGGGACATCCTGCGTGACACTGCAGTGCCACTCCTAGATGGGCCCGGTGTTTGTGTCGGCCACTAGGGTCGCTAATCTTACTCACACAGCTACCTCATTGCGCCTCTTTTTTTCTTTGCGTCATGTGCTGTTTGGGGAGGGTTTTTTGGAAGGGACATCCTGCGTGACACTGCAGTGCCACTCCTAGATGGGCCCGGTGTTTGTGTCGGCCACTAGGGTCGCTTATCTTACTCACACAGCGACCTCGGTGCAAATTTTAGGACTAAAAATAATATTGTGAGGTGTGAGGTATTCAGAATAGACTGAAAATGAGGGTAAATTATGGTTTTTGAGGTTAATAATACTTTGGGATCAAAATGACCCCCAAATTCTATGATTTAAGCTGTTTTTTAGTGTTTTTTGAAAAAAACACCCGAATCCAAAACACACCCGAATCCGACAAAAAAAATTCGGTGAGGTTTTGCCAAAACGCGTTCGAACCCAAAACACGGCCGCGGAACCGAACCCAAAACCAAAACACAAAACCCGAAAAATTTCAGGCGCTCATCTCTAATTCCAGTGGGGACGAATTAATAATCTGTGAGGAGGGGGATGTACACAGTGAAAGGGGTGAGGAATCGGAGGAAGATGATGAGGTGGACATCTTGCCTCTGTAGAGCCAGTTTGTGCAAGGAGAGATTGATTGCTTCTTTTTTTGGTGGGGGCCCAAATCAACCAGTCATTTCAGTCACAGTCGTGTGGCAGACCCTGTCGCTGAAATGATGGGTTTGTTAAAGTGTGCATGTCCTGTTTATACAACATAAGGGTGGGTGGGAGGGCCCAAGGTCAATTCCATCTTGCACCTCTTTTTTCTTTAATTTTTCTTTGCATCATGTGCTATTTGGGGACAATTTTTTTGAAGTGCCATCCTGCCTGACACTGCAGTGCCACTCCTAGATGGGCCAGGTGTTTGTGTCGGCCACTTGTGTCGCTTAGCTTAGCCATCCAGCGACCTCGGTGCAAATTTTAGGACTAAAAATAATATTGTGAGGTGTGAGGTGTTCAGAATAGACTGAAAATGAGTGGAAATTATGGTTATTGAGGTTAATAAAACTATGGGATCAAAATGACCCCCAAATTCTATGATTTAAGTTGTTTTTTAGGGTTTTTTGTAAAAAACACCCGAATCCAAAACACACACCGAATCCGACAAAAAAATTTCGGTGAGGTTTTGCCAAAACGCGTCCGAATCCAAAACACGTCCGCGGAACCGAATCCAAAACCAAAACACAAAACCCGAAAAATGTCCGGTGCACATCACTAGTTGTTAATATGGCACTGCACAAAACAACTCAATTTTGCCCTTTTCCAGGGTTGGACGCAATTTGCATCTAACTGTAAATGTGAAATGCTTCCTAAAAAATATAAAATGGTCCCTGCATAGTCAGCAAAATGCCAATTATCAGGATGTTTTTGACACTTGTGATTAGTCTCCATTTGCGTCAATGTAAATAGCTACACAGATCCCACAGATGCACTATATATAGGTTGATCTAAGCGATAGGGATCTATGTACTAACCCTTGGAGAGAGATAAAGTGGATGGAGATAAAGTACCAGCCATTCAACTCCAAACGGTCATTTTTCAAATACAGCCTGTGACATGACAGTTAGGAGCTGATTGGCTGGTACTTTATCTCTTTCCACTTTGTCTCTATTCGAGGCTTAGTACATAGACACCGTATAGTTTAAAAAAATACCTGTTGACCACTGCAAAACACGGCACCTTGATTTTGCTGGGATGAGAAAATGTGATGTGGCATAGGGGGTGGGGGTGGGGGGTGTCAAGGAAAGTCTGATGTGGGGGTGTGCGGTGTAATGGGGGAGGGAGTATGGTGCCCATATTTCCATCCAGAAAGCAGGGGCCACTTGCTTGTGTTGCCCCCCAGGCTGAAGGTTGCCAGCCAGCCCCTTTACGTACACTCAGTGGTGGGGGAATTGCGCTTGTGCAGGACCCGGTTTGTCCATGGGCAGAATGAGTCCTGAGTGATAACCGATAGTCCCACCACAGCCACAGAATGACACGCTGCAGAGTTTGGGGAGCAGAATAGTGGTGTCAATCGGGACCCTTTTACAAATCGGTGGGGGGGTGGGGAGGTGTCACCTCTGTTTTGTAAGTGTGCCCAGCCCAGGACCTGCATTGCCTGTGACACAATATAAAAGGGAGGCTGCTCCATCAGTTTAATTATATCCCTCAGGTGATTGAAAGGGAGGGGTTCTTCTAAGCAAGTAAAAATACCCAAAATAGATTTTCCCCAGCTCACCAGGGGGCATTAGCAATAGGATTGAACACAACATGGTAAGAGATAATTCAGAGATCTTAGTAACATATATTTGCAAACATATGGTAAGCCTCCAGGCCAACGTCAAGGCTTCTCTGATACTGGAGGTCCCTAACGCTACATGATAGCACCCACTCTGGGCCATATAATTGTCTACTGTAAGGCAACATGATAATCTATCTAATTGAGAGCCGTCTGTCCACTTCCAATAGACAGTCTTCCCTGCGGCTGCCGGCGATGACGTCATTTTGACCGGCTGGTAACTAGTTTGTTATATTGTTTGAGGTATACAGTGACACGTTTTATTCTTATTTTAGCTGCTACTTATTATTTTTGTGCTGTTTTTGTTTCTCTTGCAGCAAATTAAAATATTTAGCAACCCAAAAGCAAAAATGTCCTGGAAAACATGATGCTATATATTCACGGTGTCATGTACTATTCCTCCTAGCCTTTCCATCTACTATTCCTCCTAGCCGTGTCTAATCTCCGTGCTGCTGGAGTTGGTAATGAATTACCCCATGTAGAACAGCAGGTCGCATTTTATGCCAATCTTCTTTCCCCGGCACATGTGAGATTTCGCGGGCCCGCTGAGAGGCCTCTCACATAAAGTGATAAGCAGCATGGACTAGGTTGCACTTTTCTGTTAGTGTGCGCCGGCAGGATTTTTCTGTGAAACCTGTGGGTAAAACATTTCTGACTTCTATACAATGGTAAGATTGCTAACCCTCCCACTGGCTGTGTTATATTGCATTGTTTTAAAAAAAGATTTCCGACACATCGAGGTGTAAAGGTTTTGATGGAAGAAAAAGATAAAAGCCTCCTACTGAAATCACACTGGCCAAACTTTTCCATTGTAAAATACTGTATATGTTATTAACGGCTCCTGGCTTCGTGTCTGTACATATAGATGTGTCCTCATGCAGCCAGCCGCAATACGCCACGCAGCGTGAGATGCCCGGCGTGAGCGAGCCGCCAGGTCCTGTGAAACTCTGTGAGCGTTGGACATCTTTTTTTTTCCTGAAAAATACATCTTAGTTGCAATGTGATTGGTTAGGACACCAGGAGATGGAATACATACTATTCAGCGGCTGTCAAGATACCGACAGCAGCATGACGGCCGCCAGTATGCCGGCAGTGGGGCGAGAGCTGGAAAGTCCCTTGCGGGCTCACTACGCTCGCCACGCTGCTTGCCGCAGGTTATATTCTCCCTCTATGGGTGTCGTGGACACCCATACAGGGAGAAAAGCCTGTAGTTCCGGTATTCTGCCGGCGGCATTTCACCACCTGTCGGGATTCCAGTGTCGGCATTGTGACCGCTGGAATCCCGACAGGCAGTTTTGTGATTACCTCCCCAGGAGACCGTGCTGATTAATTTGCTATATGACACTTGTATATTGTGTGTGACTGAAAGGGACCCGGTAGCTTTCGGGATGCTGGAAGTTGGAATCCCGACAACGGAATTCTGACACTGGTCACAAGACCGACGCTGGGATCCTGACATGGAACCCAATGCCTGCGTTGGAATCCCAATTGCCGGCATCTTGTTAGGCACCACTGGGGAGGGTTAGGGTTAGGCTGCGGGGGAGGGGGGTTAGGGTCAGGCTGCAGTGAATGAGGGTTAGGGGGATAGAGTGAGAGGATTACCACACTTACCAACAAGATGTCGGGATTCTGCGCATTGGGGTGCTGCTATTGGTATTCTGACCGCCGCATACCAAGCTCCGGGATTCCGATTCCATCATGACTGATAATATGTATGGAGCACAATGGAACTTGTTTTGCGGCCCCCACATTGTAGCACTTTGTGTAGAGATTCAGAGACTCAGGGGGACATTTACTAAGCAGTGATAAAAGCGGAGAAGTGAGCTAGTGTAGAAGTTGCCCATGGCATCCAATCAGCATTGACGTAACATTTATCATTTGCATACTATAAAAGTATAGAGAGCAGCTCATTGGTTGTCATGGGCAACTTCTCCACTGGCTCATTTCTCCATTTTTATCACTGCTTAGTACATCTCCCCCTCAGTCACACACAATATACAAGTGTGACATATTATATTACTCAGCACAGTCTTCTTGTGCGTCCTACTGTAGCCGCATTGTGTTGTAACTAAGACGCATTTTCAGCAAAAAAATATGCAAAAGAGATGCAAAAAAGACACCCGATGCTAGCAGAGACTCACAGAACCTGCCGCCTAACTCTCTCTGCACATGTTACATCTGCCCCACCTGCAGTGCACATGGTTTTGCCCAACTGCTAACAAATTTGCTGCTGCGATCAACTCTGAATTACCCCCAAAGTATTTTATTTCTTATAGCAAAGACATTTTTATACTTGTTGCTTTTCTACAACTACAATGAATACATTTTTTTTGCACAATATTTTCCCGATAATAAGTCTATACAATATATCCAATAAATATTGGTTGTATCAATTATTTGGCCCCGATACATCATGCAAGTGTAAATGGGGGAACCAATGTACATTTAGCCTTAGAAATATTGCCAACATATCCTAACACTGCACAATTAAAACAGGTGGATGAACCAAATATTTGATTGTCATTGTTCTGGTCTGCAGGAGGCAGGGATGCCTGGAATACACGTCTGCACAATCATCCACTAAGCGCAATGATGATGAAGTCTACAGGAAACGGAGCTGCCTCTACAGGCGTTCCATGCTAAAGGAGCCTTGAAGCAAACCATTTATATAACAGCATATTAAGTAACCTCATTCTAGTCTTGAAGAATCCAGACCCCTTCATGCATGCGTGGATGTTAGCAGCATTCCATAATATCAGCGTGTGTCTGCTGATAATCGATACACTGTCATCAATAATGGATCAATCCAACAGATCGATATTTGCCTTGCAATGGTATGGTCCATTTCTAGGACTCAAAACTTTTATGTACTGTAAGAATAGTGATGCAGGTAACAGTGATTCCTGACACAGTGTGTGTGTGTGTGTGTGTGTGTGTGTGTGTGTGTGTGTGTGTGTGTGTGTGTGTGTGTGTGTGAGACACAGGGGGGGAGAGACGGTGTACAGGAACAAAGTGGGTTAGGAGGAGAGCTGGTAGGAGGAGAGAATGAGTTTCAGTGTTGGGGAGCAGCACGGAAGGAGTCCTGGAGGTGAGAGTGGAAAGAGGTAACCAGTTGGGAAGAGAGGTGGGGGTCATTGGCAGAGCACAGTTAGCGGACGGGATTGTGTGGGGCTATAAGGTCAGATATATAGGGATGTACTTGGCAAAGTTGGTTGGCTGGAAAGGTCATAGCGGTTCGGTAGTTATCACTTTAGTTCTTGTCTTTGTTGGGACATGGCTTTTTTGGAAGATAAACAATGTCTGGGCAAACCAACATTGAGAAATGCCTATGATAATTTTCTTTACCCCCTTACGTGAGATCATCGTGACTAATTGGATTGACCCCATAGCGTAGAAGAAAACGAGCTGAGAAGTGGCGGGATGGACAGGAGTCGAGAGAGGCGGGAGGTGGGAATGCGTCAGATCCTGGAGATATTATAAAGGGTGGAAGCGACACGAATTGGGGAGGATATAAGTGTGGGGTATGAGAGAGAAGGAAGACTTGGGAAGACCTCCTCGACAGTGTACTTGTGAGGCAGAAGAGATGATGATGTTGTCAGCAGACAGGGAAGAGGATGGGGGGGGGGAGTCGATTTGAGGACGGTGGGATGGTGCTAAGCTCAGACTTAGGACATGTTCCCTTCAGTTTAATAAAGCATTGGTGCATCCATGGGGAAATAGCGGACAGGCAGCGGCAGAGCAATGGGAAGAGTTAAAGCAACAGTTTAACATGCCATGTCCTGTAATTAGCTTTGCCGTATTATTTCATGCCAGTGGATCCACGTTACACAACAGCATGCCAGGGACGCACCCGAAGTTCCATCTATTCCTTGCTATAACTGTGAATGGCACAGACTACTGCTGGTCTAGTTGGAATTCACAAAGGCATCAGTGATCTTTGGCTGTGTGCCTTAGTGTAGACAAACAGCCACATTAGGGAATCTGAATGCACAGGCTGGGATAAAATACATCCACGCTGTGCCTCTGCCAAACCACACAGACAACGTGATGGATTGCAGCAGGGCGATGATGCTAGAATAGATAACGTGACGCGAGTACACTCTACAGTACGGCACATGGACGTCCCCACACTGCGGTTATAAATCCCACGTTGTGCTCTATTTACAGTCAGCAAATCCCGCTGGGACTAAGGGGGTCCTTCTGATTTGATCGCACGTAGCAACTTTTTGCTGCCCGTGCGATCAACTAGACGCCGCCTATGGGGGAGTGTATTTCTGCATAGCAGGGCTGCAATCGCTTGTGCAGCCCTGCTATGCTAAAAAGTTTCCTGTAAAGGAAGACCAGGGTGTGAGTTACTTACCCTGTGCTATCGATCCAGGGATGCAGGTCCCGGAATTGACGTCAGACATCCGCCCTCCAAACGCCTGGACACGCTTGCGTTGGACTCACCACTCCCCGAAAATGGTGAGTTGCCTCCCGGTTTCACCTTGCGCTTGTCAATCTTATTGTGGTCGCTGCTGCGACCGCTTTCTTCAATTGCGGCGTCACTGCCCGGCGACGGCCGTCGCCGAGCAACAATACGCCTGCGCAATGCGGCTGCCGCACATGTGCAGTTCTGACCCGATCGCACGGCTGCGAGGAAGTGCAGCGTGCGATTGGGTCGGAATGACCCCCTTAGGCGCTTTCTCCTGCATTCAGCATATTACTGTAGAACATCGCAGTCCGCGGTATTGCCAAAGGGAATTACGGTCTGGGCCTAAGCTCCTGGGGCAGGGAAACATTATGAAAGCGGTAAAGCAGCTACGTGTAAGAGGCTGGGGAGGCACTGGCAGATTGCACCCCCCCCCCCCCCCTTTAAAAAACAACGTAGGAATCTCCTTATTTAATCAAACCAGCACCAGGCTGAACCAGCCAGGGGGTAATGCCATAGCATGCCTCCCAACTTGTTTGAGCACCAAGAAGGGACACGTTCACTCGCCCGAAATTAGGGGGTGTGGACTCCCATCAGGGGGCATGGTCTCACAGCATGCACCGCCATTGCAAGCCATGCCCCAGTTTTTGTAAATATGGTGGCATGAACAGCTCTCACTGAGCCGCTGATTATACCCCCTGTCCCTCTCTTCCAAGAAATAGACGCTGTACGCATGCGCGCAGGATCTATTCACCGCTGGTCTACTCAGAGCAGCAAGTAACGGGGGGATCTCCCAACTGCCCTCCCCACAGCCGGGACACTGTGACCCGCGGGTGGGACTGCGGGACACACCATGAAAAATAGGACTGTCCCGCCAAAATTGGGACAGTTGGCCATAGCCCTGCCCTCACATTAACCACCCCAAACCAGTCAGCCCAGGGCTGGAATTCCTTGGAAAGTGAGGATCCCCACCAAATAGAATGGAGTCCCCCCTCCTGAGCAACAACCAGCTGCCCTGCACCCATGGTGGTGGTGGGTGCAGTGTCCATGTTATACTAATTATGAGGGTCATTCAGACCTGATCACTCACTAGCTATTTTTTGCAGCGCTGCGATCAGATAGTCACCGCCTATAGGGGAGTGTATTTTTGCTTTGCAAGTGTGCGATCGCATGTGCAGCCGAGCGGTACAAAAAAGTTTTGTGCAGTTTCTGAGTTGCCCAGAACTTACTCAGCCGCTGCGATCACTTCAGCCTGTCCGGTCCCGGAATTGACGTCAGACACCCGCCCTGCAAACGCTTGGACACGCTTGCGTTTTCCCAAACGCTCCCAGAAAACGGTCAGTTGACACCCACAAACGCCTTCTTCCTGTCAATCTCCGTGCAATCGGCTGTGCAAATGGTTTCTTCGTTAAATCCATCGCTCACTAACGATCCACTTTACACCCGTACGACGCGCCTGCGCATTGCGGTGCATACGCATGCACAGTTCGGACCTGATTGCAGCGTAGTGAAAAAAACCTAGCGTGCAATCAGGTCTGAATGTCCCCCATTGTTTGTTACAGGCAGCCTACAGGTCCCAGCAAGCCTGCCCCAGCATGTCGGCATTTAGAGAACCACAAGTACCTGCATGACCAGACATTCAGGGCCCGCTGGCACCTATAGTCCTCCTGTAAAGAAAATCTTAAAACAAATACATGACATGTCATAAAAAATAAATAAAAAATATTCAGGGTCTTCACCTGGTGGTGGTGGCCGTTAAGCTCTTTTGTATGGCCACTATTTTTCTGGCGTTTTCTGTCTTCACCTGGGGTGCGGCAGCCTCTAAGCTCTTTTGCATGGCCACCGCCCCTCCAGGGCTTCCAGTAGCTTTACCCGAGGGACGGTGGCCTTTGGGCCGCTCTTTTGCATGGCTATCACCTCCCTAGGGCTTCCAGTGTCTTCACCTGTGGGGTGGCGGCCTTTGAGCAGCTCTTTTGAATGACCGCCATCTACCTAGGGCTTACGCCATCGTCTGTGTTTTCGGGAGCTCTTACATGTTCCCTCGCCACCAGCAGACTGTCAGCCACTGCCTAGCGATGGCTTCTATAAACTATCCCCGAGGGGCGGTGCAATGATGCAGCAAGCCGTTATTGGTTTGCAGCGGTCATATTTGATTAAAAGAATTATGCTATAAGCGCCATTTTTGAAATTGGAACCACTCCGCTGTTGAACTCTGCAAAATGAATTTCAGGGACTTGATCCTCTTGGATACAGGCATGCCCCCATGGCAAATATCCCCACCTTGTCCCACCGCCACTAATGTCCGCAGCTCCACCACGTCCCGGCCCCATAATCCTTCTGCCCTCCCATTAATGACAGCAGATCCATCACTGGACAGCTGTATCCAGTGATGGATCTGCTGTCCAATCACATCTGTCTTACAGACAGGGGCGTGTCCCTGTCACTGAAGCACTTCTAGAGGTGTCGCTTTCACTGTTATTTTTTCAATGCAGCTTGGCCCCGCCCCCCTCTTCCGCACCATTCCCATTTTCAATGGGAGCCACCGCAACCGGTGCCTCCCAAACGTAATTTATATGTTAAAATTATTAAAATAATACAAAGCAGAAACTTCTGTGTCATAAATATCATCTCACTGCCTCCCAAGACTGCACGTCCCTGGTCAGTGGGTATGTTCAGTGTGCCATGGACAGGGCCGTAACTAGGTGTGGGCGGAGGAGGCACCGCACATAGCGCTGCAGGGTAGGGGGTGCTGTTGGCGATACTTCTCAATTATCTGTTTTAATTACTTTCACTTGTAGCTTCCCCCTTTTTAAAGCCCAGCATCTCCTGACTGCCCCTGTCTCCTACCCTGTCGCTAATACCTGTCGCTTCTGTCGCTAATAACTATACAACATTCATGAACTCAAGTTAAGAGCTCTTTGTTATTCAGTCACACTGTCCTTTATTACATTTCAAGATGATGATATACCCAAGATTCTAACCTATTGCATGTAGCATTGCAGTCAGATGCTACAGAATTCTAACTATCTGAAGCGTACCTTGTACTTTGTGATAAAATGATCAGCATTGCGGCTGAGCAGATCTATGTAGTGTGTGGCTGCAAGAGATTGGTTGTGTGGCTGCACACTACATAGATCAGCTCTATTACAATGCTGATTATCTTTTTACAAAGTACCAGTAGCTTCATATAGTGTTCATAGTTTTTATGCAGGATCAGATAGACCAATGAGTAGGGTGTTTGACTGGAATGTAACAGGTTATAGGTGTGAATCCTGGGTATGGCAGTATATTGAAATGTGTTATCTAATAAAGTGTATTAAGACTGAATACCAACGAGTTCTCAAGCTAAATGCATGAATGTGGAATAAAGAGGATCTGTGTCCAAATTCTCTCATGCCCCTTCCCCATGAGGGCATGCACCTTATTGGAAAAATGGGAGGGGGGGTGGATTCTTTTTCTGGCACAGGGCACCAAAAAGTCTAGTTACGGCTCTGGCCGTGGATAAGGTTTGGATTGTTGGGGCCTAGAGAAGTAAAAAGAGTGGAGAAGTAAGCCAATGGAGAAGTTGCCCATGGTAACCAATCAGCTACTACAGTATGTATAATTTCATAGAATGCACTTGACAAATTTCACCTCAAAGCTGATTGGTTGCCATGGGCAACTACTTTTTTTTGCACATATATGTAAATAGCTATTGGCCTAGATAGACTAAAGCTCCTGCTTGTGTTATGTGTATTACCGAACGGCACTGACTGAACTAGAAACATCCCTCCAGTCATTCCACAAACACATCTAACTCTGAGAACAGATAATTATTTATATTACAGAGACACCGTACAATATACCTCATGGAGCAGTTAATCAATAACCTGAGACGGAACATTGTCTCTTCTTCTTGTTTTGTGTTATTGTCCAGAATACAATTCAAACGCGTTACCACTAATGGTGAAAAGAAATGCCAATTAACAGATGCTCCGCACTGTCCTACTTACAGGCTACATTATGTTACTGCACCAAGATTGTATCATTTATATAAAATGTATTAACCTTATTAGTAGCAGTTTATATGTTTCTAAACAAATGTGCATTTAATCAGGTGTATATAAAATGAGCACTAATGATATCCAGGCTCTTTGTCTAAATAATTAGGGGCAGATGTAACAACAAGTGATATTCTTGTGATCACTCAATACTAATCTGAAATGGTGCTCCAGCCAATCAGCTTCTGACTGATATGTGTTGGAAAAATTACACAAGCTGATTGGTTGGAGCACCATTTAAAGTTAGTAATGAGTGATGGCAAGAATATTACTGGCCAGGGACGCAACTAGCGGTGCCAGAGGTGTCTGACACACAGCACTGTGGGCGCAGGACAGCCGGCATCTAAAACATGGCTAAGGCCCTCATTCCGAGTTGTTCGCTCGGTAATTTT
Source organism: Pseudophryne corroboree (assembly GCF_028390025.1). Classification (NCBI taxonomy): domain Eukaryota; kingdom Metazoa; phylum Chordata; class Amphibia; order Anura; family Myobatrachidae; genus Pseudophryne; species Pseudophryne corroboree. Next base: position 473,367,637 of record NC_086451.1, read on the forward strand.
CTTTGCATCGCAGCGATTTTCCGCTAATTGCGCATGCGCAATGTTCGCACTGCAACTGCGCCAAGTAAATTTGCTATGCAGTTAGGTATTTTACTCACGGCATTACGAGGTTTTTTCTTCTTTCTGGTGATCGTAATGTGATTGACAGGAAGTGGGTGTTTCTGGGCGGAAACTGGCCGTTTTATGGGTGTGTGTGAAAAAATGCTGCCGTTTCTGGGAAAAACGCGGGAGTGTCTGAAGAAATGGGGGAGTGTCTGGGCGAATGCTGGGAGTGTTTGTGACGTCAAACCAGGAACGAAACTGACTGAACTGATCGCAGTTGCCGAGAAAGTCTGGAGCTACTCAGAAACTGCTAAGAAGTGTCTATTCGCAATTCTGCTAATCTTTCGTTCGCAATTTTACTATGCTAAGATTCACTCCCAGTAGGCGGCGGCTTAGCGTGTGCAAAGCTACTAAAAGCAGCTTGCGAGCGAACAACTCGGAATGACCACCTAAATGCACACAAACCTGTTTGGTTCATATGTTTGTAAATCCAGTCATCAGGACACAGAGACATGTGAGTTCAGTGCTGTGCTGTTTATTCCATCACCAACTCCAGGCACACTGGACCACCCACTTCCCAGCATCCCCCTGGTCCCAGGGACCATCACTGAAGATTCAGGCTTACACATATTTGTAATGGAGTGTCTACAAATATTAAGCATTCTAATACACTAACATCACAAAACCCACAAGAAACATAAATGTATTTACATTTAACAGCAGAGGAACATCTACAGTACGCGAGAACGCTTCCTGGTCATCAGCAGACTGAAAATTGCGCTGCTGTGCAGACACCATATTGTTCTGCCAGGGAGGCTTCATTCCTGTATTGGGATGTCCGCCATCCTAGTTACTGCACTATGGGGGTCATTCAGACCTGATCGCTCGCTAGGATTTTTTTGCACTGCAGATAGTCGCTGCGTATAGGGGAGTGTATTTTTACTGTGCAAGGGTGCGAACGCTTTTGCAGCCGACCAGTACAAAAAAGTTTTGTGCAGTCTCTGAGTAGCCCAGAACTTACTCAGCCGCTGCGATCACTTCAGCCTGTCCGGGACCGCAATTGACGTCAGACACCCGCCCTGCAAACGCTTGGACACGTCTGCGTTTTTCCAACCACTCCCAGAAAACGGTCAGTTACCACCCACAAACGCCTTCTTCCTGTCAATCTCCTTGTGATCGGCTGTGCAAATGTATTCTTCATACAATCCATCGCCCAGCAACGATCCGCTTTGTAGCCGTACGACGCCCTGCGCATTGCGGTACATACACATGCGCAGTTCTGACCTGATCGCAGCGCAGCGAAAAATCCTAGCATGCGATCAGGTCTGAGTGACCCCTGTGTGAGAGCGCCACAGTAGTCTTCCATTACAGCTCCAATGAGACCCACGATTACCTGCAAAATATCGCCTTCCAAAGCCGCATCTCAGCACTGCTACACGCATCCAGTCACCAGCTGGCTATCCAGGGCCGGCCCAAGCTTAAATTTTTTGGTAAGCGAATATAGATTTTGGCGCCCCCCCCTTCCCCCATGGTTGATGGAAAATATTATACAAAAGCTTAAAGCGCATTAAGCGAAACATGGGTGAAATCAACTACCTACCATAAAGTTAAAACTTAAAGGGCAAAGCCGTTAAATAAGTGTTTTCTAATTAATCTAATTTTTAAAAATTGGGGTCCTACCTGTCCTTTTCTGGGTCCTATTGGAATGAAGGTTTTTATTAATCTTATTAATTATTCAAATATAAAAACAGAGACTTGATTTGGACACTACAAATTGTTGAAAGGGGGAGGATGGGGTGACAGTGCTGCTGGGCTGTGTAGCATACAGGACACTGTCAGAAAATAAATTGGTGCTCCCCCCCATATCTGAGTACAAGGACAGTGCGCGCCTTAGGCGCGCACCCAAAATTAGGGGGCGTGGCTTCATGGTGAACGAGCATGGCCACATAATAGTACCAATTCACATTACACCACACAGGTAGAGCATGTTACACACATTGCACCAGGTAGAGCACGTTATACACATTGCACCAGGTAGAGCACGTTACACACACATTGCACCAGGCAGAGCACGATACACACATTGCACCAGGTAGAGCACGTTACACACACTGCACCAGGCAGAGCACGTTACACACATTGCACCAGGTAGAGCACGCTATACACATTGCACCAGGTAGAGCACGTTATACACATTGCACCAGGTAGAGCACGTTACACACACTCCACCAGGCAGAGCACGATACACACATTGCACCAGGTAGAGCACGTTACACACACTGCACCAGGCAGAGCACGTTACGCACATTGCACCAGGCAGAGCACGTTACACACATTGCACCAGGCAGAGCACGTTACACACACTGCGCCAGGTAGAGCACGTTACACACATTGCACAAGGTAGAGCACGTTACACACACTGCACCAGGCAGAGCACGTTACACACATTGCACCAGGCAGAGCACGTTACACACACTGCACCAGGTAGAGCACGTTACACACACTGCACCAGGCAGGGCACGTTACACACATTGCACCAGGCAGAACACGTTACGCACACTGCACCAGGTAGAGCACGTTATGCACAATGCGCCAGGCAGAGCACGTTACACACACTGCACCAGGCAGAGCACGTTACACACACTGCACCAGGTAGAGCACGTTACACACATTGCACCAGGCAGAGCACGTTACGCACATTGAACCAGGCAGAGTACGTTATGCACATTGCACCAGGTAGAGCACGTTATACACATTGCACCAGGTAGAGCACGTTATAAACATTGCACCAGGTAGAGTACGTTATACACATTGCACCAGGCAGAGCACATTATACACATTGCACCAGGCAGAGCACGTTATACACATTGCACCAGGCAGAGCACATTATACACATTGCACCAGGCAGAGCACATTATACACATTGCACCAGGTAGAGCACATTATACACATTGCACCAGGTAGAGCACATTATACACATTGCACCAGGTAGAGCACGTTATACACATTGCGCCAGGTAGAGCATGTTATACACATTGCACCAGGCAGAGCACATTATACACATTGCACCAGGTAGAGCACATTATACACATTGCACCAGGTAGAGCACATTATACACATTGCACCAGGTAGAGCACATTATACACATTGCACTAGGTAGAGCACGTTATACACATTGCACCAGGTAGAGCACGTTATACACATTGCACCAGGTAGAGCACGTTATACACAATGCGCCAGGCAGAGCACGTTATGCATATTGCACCAGGTAGAGCACGTTATACACATTGCACCAGGTAGAGCACGTTATACACATTGCACCAGGTAGAGCATGTTACACACATTGCACCAGGCAGAGCACGTTATACACATTGCGCCAGGTAGAGCATGTTATACACATTGCACCAGGCAGAGCATGTTATACACATTGCGCCAGGTAGAGCACGTTATACACATTGCGCCAGGTAGAGCATGTTATACACATTGCACCAGGCAGAGCACGTTATACACATTGCGCCAGGTAGAGCACGTTATACACATTGCGCCAGGTAGAGCATGTTATACACATTGCACCAGGCAGAGCACATTATACACATTGCACCAGGTAGAGCACATTATACACATTGCACCAGGCAGAGCACATTATACACATTGCACCAGGTAGAGCACGTTATACACATTGCGCCAGGTAGAGCACGTTATACACATTGCACCAGGCAGAGCACATTATACACATTGCACCAGGTAGAGCACATTATACACATTGCACCAGGTAGAGCACATTAAACACATTGCACCAGGTAGAGCACATTATACACATTGCACCAGGTAGAGCACATTATACACATTGCGCCAGGTAGAGCACGTTATACACATTGCGCCAGGTAGAGCATGTTATACACATTGCACCAGGCAGAGCACGTTATACACACTGCACCAGGTAGAACATGTTATACAGATACCTGGTGCACAGTGGCGTAACTTCATCCCAATAGCCCGGAGGCAAGAACAATCTTGGTGCCTCTCCCAGCATGGGATGTAGTCAATATCCTGGCAGTTGGGATACCAGCGGTCAGAATACTATCACCGGGATCCAGACCGCCGAGAATGCCAACAGCTGCGCAAGGGCTATTCCCACACAACACCCATAAAGTGGGAAAAGAATCTGTGGTGAGCACAGCAAGCCACCAAACCCGCACGTGGCGAGCGCAGCTTTCTAGCGCTCGCCCCGCTGCCGGGTATTCTGGCAGCCGGGATTCCATACCCAACGCCCCAGCACCATTATATATATAAATATATATAAATATATATATATATATATATATATATACATATATACATATCCACACACACATATACACACACATATACATATATATATATATATGCCACCCGCTTGTCACACTAAGTTCCCAGGTGCCCTCCAAGGTGATCTCCCACCAGATACATAGCACAAGAACGGGCGGCACTCATGGGACTGTCAATGGCGGAAATCATTGGACACAATACAGGTGTGACTCCTGTGTCCATAGATTTCCGCCATTGACAGTCCCGTACCAATACCCCGAAACGTTGATCTGTTTGTGCAGTTTTTGCACTAAAGTCACTTTGCAGTTTAAGCCTCTGAGTGCCACCTCATTCTTTGCCGCATGGATATGTGGTTAACACCCTAGTGGAGGGCACCAGAGCAAGCTAGCCCAAGGGGGCGGACCAAGTGCCAGCGATTGGTGTGTGTCTATATATATATATATATTATATATACATACACATTTATATACAGTATATATTTACATACAGTATATGCACAGACACACACATACATATATATATATATATATATATATATATATATATTATACAATAATAAAACAGCCAGGCTTACTTTTGCTGTAATACAGAACAGGAGACAGGAGAGTGGAGAGTGAGAACTCACTCTTCTCTGTCTCCTCCAAGGCGCATACATGCTGCTCCACACGCTGCCTGCCACTGCCAGGGACATTTCTTTACCCTGCAGCCTGCGCGCTCAGCCAATTACCGAGCCGCAGGCTGCTGCTTTATAGGCTATTGGACAGCTGAGCCGTCGCTCAGCTGTCCTGTACTGTTAGGCTGCCCTGGCGGTCGGCGCTGCGGGTGTAAGGTTGCCAGGGCAACCAAGGGAAGCCGGAAGCGCAACTCAGTGCCGCAGATCGTTAAGAGCTCCGATCTGTGGCGCTGTCACAGCGCAGCTCCTTCTCCTCCTCACCCTGGCCACCTCAGCATCCAGGGGCACCTCTACTGATCTCCGTCCTCGAGCCCACACACCGCATAGGACTCGGAGCTGGCGGTATAGCAGGCAGCATGGGCTGGGAGCGTGGTCCTAGCTGCCGGCGCCCTCCACAGTGTGGTGCCTTACTCTTACGCGTAACCCGCGTAACGGGCGGGCCGGCCCTGTGGCTATCTGTGTGAGTCCCTGCTCCACTCCATGACTAGAGTGTGTATAACAGTGAGTACGGCTGTACACTGCATAACATCAGTAAACCATTTCACCAGTTAAATACCTGGTCTGTACGTAGCTGTAAGGCATCCGCTAGTGTGTACACATCCTCCAGCCTGTACACACATATTTCCACACAATAATCTCCTTTGTCACAAAGGTGGTCATTCCGAGTTGATAGCTCGCTAGCAGTTTTTAGCAGCCGTGCAAACGCTATGCCGCCGCCCACTGGGAGTGTATTTTAGCTTAGCAGAAGTGCGAATGAAAGGATCGCACAGCGGCGACAAAGTTTTTTGTGCAGTTTTAGAGTAGCTCAAAACCTACTCAGTGCTTGCGATCACTTCAGACTGTTCAGTTCCTGTTTTGACGTCACAAACACGCCCTGCGTTCGCCCAGCCACGCCTGCGTTTTTCCTGCCATGCCTGCGTTTTTTCGAACACTCCCTTAAAACGATCAGTTGACACCCAGAAACGCCCTCTTCCTGTCAATCACTCTGCGGCCAGCAGTGCGACTGAAAAGCTTCGCTAGACCCTGTGTGAAACTACATCGTTCGTTGTAATAGTACATCACGCGTGTGCATTGCGCCACATACGCATGTGCGAAAGTGCCTTTTTTTGCCTCAACGCTGCACAGCGAACGAATGCAGCTAGCGAACAACTCGGAATGACCCCCAAAGTTATGACGTATGAAACATAGAAACCACCTGTAATAGGGAAAGAAATATGGAAGCATTTTATGATGAGAATTATTCATCTGGTCTTCATGACATATTGTAACGATTCTTTATTTGCTAAACTGCTTCCCGTCTCTCATTTCAATGGGGTCGGCGGCCTTAAACCTGCCTGCGGTTCCTTCTGTTCCTCGGACAAATGAACGTGTTCATGTATTTATTATCTGTATCGATTGCCGGACTGATGACTGTAAAACAAAATATATGTATGTAAGAAAACAGCATTTGATGAAGAGACCTGACTTTCAGAAGTAACTTAACACTGGCAGTCCCTGCGACCAGGCAGGACGGCTCCACCAGCGGCTGCCGTGATACATAGAGCAGGGAAGGAGAGGCGCTGGCAGCAGACATTCAGACTCCCTGATGTTTTAATTTTTTATTTAATTTTTTGATAATGCAGTACGGAAGGTTCTTTGTCTGAGACGGGGAAGAGAGGATAAGCCGGGAGACATAGGGGGGTTCAGTCTGTTTGTGGTTTGCCTGTGTGATTGCTTTATTCTTTTATACTAATCTACAATCTAGCGTCCTCCTGTGCCGGATTTCACGTGTTAGATTTCACTGGACGCGACCTGCTGGAAACTTTCACGTGGAAACGTTCAAATCACCGAATGTTAGATTGATTTTATTCTTCTGCTCTTCTTATGCTGCTCAAAGACCTGGCGGCTGATGCAGAGGTGAAGGAACGTCTGTTTGCGGAGCACGTCTTGCGTGATTTCACACTGTGGGCCTTATTCAGAGATGGAAACAAACACAGCGATCAGACAAACGGACGCTTTTTCATCCATCTGCGCTCGTGCAGCTGCCACAGTGTGCATGCATGACCTATAATGATGCAATCACATCCCGGAAGAATGCGGTCACATTATAAAATTGACAGGCGGCCGGCATCTGGGGGCGGTAACGCTGCATTAGGGGGGAGCGGACCTGGAATGCAAGCGTGTCATGGCCGTTTTCGTGGCTGCCCAATGATGTTGCCTGCTTTTCCTGCGATCGGAAAAATGGCAGTGTGGCCAAATTGAGGAGGCATGGCCATGCCAACTAAAAAATAAACACCCCTGGCAATGACATTAGCCATAGTGACGAGCATTACACACCCCTGGCAATGACATTACCCCTGGCAACTAGTATTACACACCCCTGGCAATAGGCAATACCCCTGGCAACTAGCATTACGCACTCTTGGCAATAGGCATTACCCCTGGCAACTAGCATTATGTGCTCTTGACAATAGGCATTACCCCTGGCAACGAGCATTACCCCTGGCAATGAGCATTACATACCCCAGGCAACAAGCATGACACCCATCCCAGATCATAAAACCCCTGGCAACGAATGTGGATCCCAGAGCAAGAAACGCCTGGCAACGAGCATGACAACCAGCCCATGAAACCCCTGGCAGCAAGCAAGACACCCAGCCCATGAAACCACTGGCAACAAGCATGACACCCAGCACATGAAACCCCTGGCAACGAGCATGACACCCAGCGCATGAAACCCCTGGCAACGAGCATGACACCCAGCGCATGAAACCCCTGGCAACGAGCAGGTAATTTAAAAGTAATTAGAAGCTTTACTGTAGGGCATAATGTATCACGGGCATTGCGGTGTGTGGCATAATATGGTGCAGGGGGCATAATATGGTGCAAGGGGCATTACTGTGTGGGGCTTAATATGGTGTATTTTTTTTTCTAACTGCGGTGGCCGAGGTCTGCTGTTGCAGGGTCAAAAACCTGGGTGTAAGATAGTCTTTTCCTGTGAGGTCACACCCATTTTAGTGAGACTATGCCCCCTCAGGGGAGCGTGAACGCAAAATTGAGTTTTTTATGCCTATGGGGGGGGGGGGGGGGCATTTTTGAATGTCTTTGGGGGGCGCATTTTTAAGTTTTGTACTGGGAGCCAAATTGTCTAGAAACAGCCCTGCCCCTTAGCATCGCTGATTCAGCAGTGCGTACGCCTGTCACTGCCTCCCTGGCTTGAATGACAGAGAACATGTAGGGAAAGTAATAAGAGCTGTCTGCTGCTCAGGTGCTGAATCTGCCCTCACCGCAGAGCCAGCACTCCACTTTCCACCTACAATGTAAGAGAGGTTTTCATTACCCTTCTCCTCCCTCTTTCTGACGGTATATGAGATTTAGGGGTCTGTGTACTAAGCCTTGAAGAGAGAAAAAGTGGAGAGAGATAAAGTGGCGGCCAATCAGCTCCTAACTGTCATTTTTAAAAACCCAGGACTGTAAAATGACAGTCAGGAGCTGATTGGTACTTTATCTCTCTCCACTTTATCTCTCTCCAAGGGCGGGATGTACTAAAGGGAAAATGTGCTAAAACCCCCGTTTTGTTTCTTTTTATTGCATTTTCATATGCGTTTTCGTCCCTGAGGGTATCGCCATCTTTTGACGGAGATACCCTATAGAAGCCTATGGGCTTCTTATCACCAGCCACCACAACCCACCACAGACGCCAACCCCTCTCTCCCAGACATACCTTCTTCCAGGCCGCCCTGGTCAGGGCCGTCTTTTCGTATGGAATCAATGGGCTCTTGCCCAAGGGCCCCAGGAGTATAAGGGCGCTAGGCTGATTGCTGAGGGTCCCCTCTTTCCAGGGGTACCAGATTTTTGAAAATTGGCCCTGGGGAACCAGAGATATCTGACTTCGAAGCAGTGGTCACCATCCAAGCCTGTTAATTGCTCTTCCCAGCAAGATATCCCGGGTTCTGTCTGACTTAGAGTTTTTCTGAAGGTAAGGTTCTAAAGCTGTGACTCTCCCCTTTTGCTGGACACTGGCAGCTTGTCACTACTGTGCCCAGAACAAGAGATATCAGCCTTCCAGCAGCTGGTCCCTGCTCCAGTCCACACGCCTAATATGCAGTTTTAGATATTCGTTGGTGAATCGCTCTGGCTCCTGAACTCTGATCCCCAAGTCCCCAGAACCTTCTGAAAGGTGGTACTGTCTAGTTTTTTTTTTTATCCCATTCAAAGCTAAGAAATACATTTTCAGGAACTTGAGATATCTGCAGTCAAGCAAGCTGCCCTCCCACCGGAAATTGATAAATATTAAGCCCACTCCACTATCCACCCCTCCCCTACGTATTAAACACCCCCTACCACCCTGGAAGTCATGTACCAGGGCTTCTTCATTCAGCCCAATGGCCCCTCTACAGTTTAGCCCCATCTGTGCAGTAAAGGAGTAATTAGCAGAAATTACTGTTCCAGGTCCTACATGCTGAGCGGAAGATAGAACACCCCCTACTGCCCGCGGGACATCAAAGCTGCCGCTCATAGAACCCCCCACCTCTACCGCTGGAGGATGAGTAGGGGGCCCAGTGCATTGCTGTGCCCAGGGGCCTACACTGCTGTTAAGATGGCCCTGGTCCCGGAAGCTAAACTCCTCCTACCCCTAGCAACACAGCCGGAGGTCCTTCCGGCTGCAGGGAAGAGGAGGAGGTGCCAGGGACAGCCTGCTGCCTGCTTCCCGGCAGGTGAGCAGGTGGAGACACTAGGGATGTGACAGAGACCCCCCGCACACCACCTCACAGGTATCGCGGGGGGCCTCCGTCACCGCATTGCGTTGTTAATTGCATATGTTAGTAAATATGCGATTAATATCACTGCGTAGGGCAGCGATGTATGTTAATGCATCCCACTCCAAGGCTTAGCTATAGATGTGATCTCTCTGAAGGCCGTGTATTTGCTGTGTGCAGTGGCCGCAGATAGATAGATAGATAGATAGATAGATAGATAGATAGATAGATAGATAGATAGATAGATAGATAGATAGATAGACACAGAATCTCATTAGGTTAAGATCTTAATAGGTTATACAAACCAGAATTAAGGGGGACATTTACTAAGCAGTGATAAGAGCGGAGAAGTGAGCCAGTGGAGAAGTTGCCCCATCAACCAATCAGCAGCTCTGTGTCATTTTTTAGTATGCAAATTATAGATGTTACTTCAGTGCTGATTGGTTGCCATGGGCAACTTCTCCACTGGCTCACTTCTCCGCTCTTATCACTGCTTAGTATATGTCCCACTAAGGGAGGGAATTCAATTAGACATGATAATTTACTGGGTGTGGCAAAAAGGTGGTAACCTTGGGCTTCAATGTCCAGAGCTATCCAATTAGAACCTTTTTTTTTCTCACCTGATAAAATACACTTTTATCCGGCATTAACGCATAGAATCCGGGATAAGTTCCCGGACCTATGTGTTAACATGGTTTGGGCACCTGATAACAGGCTATTTATTGGGGATTTATTTTTGGGCCTGCTCAGACTCAAAAAGAAATCCCTATTGATTGCACCCCGTGGGCTGAATTCTTGCCTAATTGAATAGTCCTGGGGGATCAATTAGCCAATGGTAAATTACCCGCGGCTTAATGATTTCTCCCCTAAGTCAACAATTCATGACCAAATTTTCTTTGTACAGTTAATGTCCTTCATCATTGTTTAGTTTATTTGGCAAAGTTAGGTAGACGTGGTAATAAAGATAAGAAAGAAACTGTTATTCTTGGACCTATGTGTATGTGTGTTGCAGGGTTGTAGAGAGCCATGCTGGTCCCTGGTAAAGGGTGGGGGCGTGGCTTAATAAAGTGGGTGTGATGATGCCCTTTAATCTAAAAATCTTGAAATAATAAAATAATGGCGGTGCCATGTGGGGGGCACCCGCTTCCTACCTTACTAGATCTGGAAGCAAGTCCACCCAGTGAAATTTGGGAAGATGACGCTTGCCACAAGAGAGATTTCTATGTTAGGTGCCATCTTCCCGAAGAAATCACCGGGAAGATGACGCTGCTGCCGCTGCCCACAACACAGGTATACTGAAGGGGTGGGGTTAGCGGACCCGGGCCCCCTGCCGGACCCCTCCAGCAGCCCTGGCCTGGGTAATTTGTATCCGCCCCCCACCTCTCATCGCCACTGTGTGTTTGTATGTATGTGTGTGCATGTTTGTATCTGGGTGTGTAATGCGTTTGTGTGTTGGTGGGACTTTCCTATTGTCTGTACTGTGCTAAATAATTTAATTGTTGCAACAGTAACAAACTAAATAATAAATAGAGTCTGAAATATAACAGATATAACATAGCTCATCATTTGCTCCTGGCATAGGAAGAGTTAGATTTGTGTTTGCAGTACGAGGACAGGACCGCAATCTGTGTGACACGTCGCGCTGTAACTCTGCTGACACGTCGCACTATAACGCTGCTGACACATGGAATTATTTTATTATCTGATGCAATGTATAACAAAGAACAAAAAGTAAAGGCGGATCTTGAAAGGAGACTGCATCCTGGTGATGTGTTCAGGATCGTTGGATCAAATAAGCTACATCCCCGGCTTGTTGTGTGCAGGCTATTGTACAGTACAGAGAGCATTGCTTCATTACAAAGTGGCAGCACCCCTGGAGGAAGGGGAGCTGTGTTCCTGAGCACGGCTAGTTACGGCTGCACCCTCAGTAACAAAGTGAGTGTGAGTCTCTTCCAGATTTAACGAGATGTACAGTAATTGTCAATGTCTTTTTCATAGTTCCTTAGTGACAGCGACTGGGTGCTGCAGTGTGATATTCTCCTGCAGCACTCCTGTAGAGTTGGCGCACATAGAGCCCAGTCTCCAAGGGGCAGCCGGCATGCTGGACACGCCCCCTGATTGACGGAAAACGGAGATCCCTGCAAGGCCATGCCCCCTTTTGTTATGCCACGTGCCAATTCAGGCGGCCGCACCTACAGTGTGGGGGGGAATAGTGTCGAGTGCGCACCGGGTGTCACCACACCCGATGGCGACTCTGCTTCCAATTTAATGGAAGTGGCTTTTGCATTGGGAATGTTCCTGGGAACCTCTAGAGAATATTTATGCTCACTGTTTGCTGCAGCAGAGCTTTCATCGGAATTCAAAGAAAGCCCGACCGAGCCTGGAAGTCACCCTCAAAGGGGGGGCAACTTTTCAGACAGCTCAGTCCCCTTTATCAGTCTATGATAAAAATCACTGAGCTGCCCAAAATGGCGATACGGTCATTAGGTCAACATGTTCTAGGTCAACATGGAAAAAGGTTGACATGAGTTTTTCACATTTTTTTTTTCATTTTTTTACCTTTTTCATACTTTACGGTCCACCTGGACTACGATTGGGAACATAACCTTTTGCGAGCCAGCAAGGCGACACTTTGCACTAATTGGGGTTCCCAGTCACTTTACGAAGAAAACGACACCAAAAAAAGTAAAAAAAACTCATGTCGACCTTTTTCCATGTCAACCTAATGCATGTCGACCAATAGTGGTCGACCTAATAACCCATACCGCCCAAAATGTGTCCACAATTAGTTGATGGTCAGTATACACTGAAGCGTGTAACATAACTTAGAGAGATTTCTTTTGTTACTTACATACAGGAAGTCTGGGATTGATAGAAACATTTATACTTTTGTTCATCTACTTTATCAAAGCGAAAATCCATCCTTCTGTCTTTCTATACAAATCCACAGTTTACAAGCGAAGATCGTGAAATTTGACATATGAGCGTATTAAAACACGGCGGAGGCAAATAAAACAATTTGAAATCCCTATCAACCCTGTGGGGGCAGACAGCAGCACAGAGTATATCAGGAGACAGCATAACTCCGGAATTGCTGGAGCAATGTACTCACAAAATCGGTACACATATGCCTTCCAATTTGGGAACAAACACTTTGGGAGGAAGACACCCCTAGCACCCCTAGGGGTGGGACAGCAGCACAGAGTATTTTAGGAGACAGCATAACTCCCGAATGCCTCGACCAATTTACAAAAAACTTGGTACACATATGACTTACATGCTGGAAACAAACACTGTGGGGGTAAGACACCCCTTGCACCCCTAGGGGTCAGGCAGCAGCACAGAGTATTTCAGCAGACAGCATAATTGGGGAATGCCTGCAGCAATTTACACCAAACGTGCTACACATATTACTTACACTCTGGGAACAAATACTGTGGGGGTAACACACCATTAGCAAACCTAGGGGTGGGCCAGCAGCACAGTGTATATCAGGACATGCATGATATGTCAGTGATGACAGGGCTGTATGTGACAGGGCCAGTGACATGATGTGAGGAGGGGAATGCAGGTAGCACAAACCCACACACTGAGAGTTATATAGTGGAAGTAGCACGGTCCCCCAGCAGCACAGAGTATTTCAGGAGATACATAATGTACTACGCTATATAAGAAACTGTAAATAAATCGATAATTTCACAGGGGCAGTAGCATGATGTGAGGAGTGGAATGGAGGCAGCAGGAAGCCACAGACTAAGAGTTATATAGTGGGAGGAGCAGGGTCCCCAGCAGCACAGAGTATATCAGGAGATGAGAGATGTGTCAGTGAGGACAGGGCTGCATGTGACAGGGGCAGTGACATGATGTGAGGAGGGGAATAGAGGCAGCAGGAAGCCACAGACTGAGAGTTATATAGTGGGAGGGGCAGGGTCCCCAGCAGCACAGAGTATATCAGGAGATGAGTGATGTGTCAGTGAGGACAGGGCTGCATGTGACAGGGGCAGTGACATGATGTGAGGAGGGGAATGGAGGCAGCAGGAAGTCACATACTGAGAGTTATATAGTGGGAGGAGCAGGGTCCCCAGCAGCACAGAGTATATCAGGAGATGAGTGATGTGTCAGTGAGGACAGGGCTACATGTGACAGGGGCAGTGACATGATGTGAGGAGGGGAATGGAGGCAGCAGGAAGCTACAGACTGAGACTGAGAGTTGTATAGTGGGAAGAGCAGGGTCCCTTGGGGGACCAAAAAGGGGTCCGGGCACTACACAAAGTGCGTCAGGGAAGCAAGATATGCCTATATACTAGATCTCCAACCAACGTAAATTAACGAACAACTATCATTCTAATTTACCATCCTCATCCCGTAGTGAAGCACAGGTATTCAGCTATCTACAATGTTATTTACACTGTGTGTTTAATATTTACGTTTATTTTTGTAAACAGACATTCTTAAAATCACAGGCAACGCCGGGTACTCCAGCTAGTAAGAAAATAAAAACAAAAATCAAAAACTATTCTTCCTTTTCTCACTTTTATATGGGTAACAGAATATACATATTCCCAATGTATAATTTGTTGTCCTTTATAAGGATAGCGTTCCTTGGGACCAGTCAACTTTCACCAGCCCCGGTTCGGAGGACCCCTACAGCTTTTCAGCCTAGGGGCCCACACAGTCTTTAATCAGGCACTGAGGCAACAAAAAAAATCTTCTGCTTACGTTACTTTATGTGATTACTGGTGCTTGTTTCTGAGTATTAGTAACTTTTTCATAGAAAAATAAAAAAAGCATTGATCTGCCCATTCACTGCTGACTGTCATTAAGGCTTTGTCAATGGTGGTCATTCCGAGTTGTTCGCTCGCTAGCTGATTTTAGCAGCTTTGCACATGCTAGACCGCCGCCCTCTGGGAGTGTATCTTAGCTTAGCAGAATAGCGAACGAAAGATTAGCAGAACTGCTACTACATATTTCTTAGCAGTTTCTGAGTAGCTCCGGACCTACTCACAGATAGCGATCAGTTCAGTCAGTTTCGTTCCTGGTTTGACGTCACAAATACGCCCTGCGTTCGGCCAGCCACTCCCCCGTTTCTCCAGGCACTCCCACGTTTTTCCCTGGCACGCCTGCGTTTTTCCGCAAACGCCGTGAAAACGCTGAGTTGCCACCCAGAAACACCCACTTCCTGTCAATCACACTACGAACACTTCAGCGTGGAAAAAACATTGTTCGCTCGTGAGTAAATTTACTAACTTCTTAGTAAAATTACTAAGTGCATGCGCTCTGCGTACCATGCACATGCGCATTTTCCACCTATTCGCAGCGTAGCGAAAATCGGCAACGAGCGAACAACTCGGAATGACCACCAATGTCTCTTAGTGAAATTGTTGGCTGTATTCTCATTAATCTGAATGTTGTTTTAACTAACAAAATTGCTACAGAATATTTCACAGTGTGAATGTGACCCATAACGACATTAAATATACAAAGTATTATATAATAGGATGAAAATGGAATTCCAGATTAAAGAGGTGTATAACAAGGACCGCCGATGGAGAATCCCAACAGACAAGCATTTTTTATTGATGTTAATGATGAAGGAAGAAAAGAACAAATATATATATATATTAAAAAAAATCCAATAGATTTTTTTAACAAGCGATTTACTGAATAAGTGAATATGTGCTTTTATTGTTATGAGATAATTCTCTGAAGGCTCCATTTCAAACACTGACATGCACTAAGAAATATATAAGCCTTTGGGAGACATTTACTAAGCAGTGATAAGAGCGGAGAAATGAGCCAGTGGAGAAGTGGCCCCATCAACCAATCAGCAGCTCTGTATCATTTTATAGTATGCAAATTATAGATGTTTTTTCAGTGCTGATTGGTTGCCATGGGCAACTTCTCCACTGGCTCACTTCTCCGATCTTATCACTGCTTAGTAAATGTTCCCCTATGTCTATTATAATCAAATAGATTTTCTCTATATTTATCATTTTAATATTTTCTGAATCAACGATGAGTTGCACCCCAGAATACTGGGTGAAATGCTTTCTTGGACACGTGCCACAATTACAGAAGTGCAAAGAGAGAATCTTTAGTTCCTCTCTGAGCACTAATACCCTGGTCTCTGTGAGCGCACGCTCCGTTGTGCTCTGCATAATAGGGTGGGAGAAGGGTTATTGGCACTAGGTGGCACTGTTGCCACCGACGGTGCGGTGGGGGATATCTGTTTCCACTGGAGGGAGGGGAAATGTTAATACCATTGCAACTGGGGGGTGGGTGTAAAGCAACAAATGAAACATATGAACTATGGCCCTCATTCTGACCTGATCGCACCTCGCTGTACGTCCTCGCGGTGCGATCGGGTCTGGAATGCGCATGCGACACATTGCCCGGCGACAGCTGCCCGGCAGGCGCCGGGCAACGACGCTGACAGCAGAGAAAGCGGTCGCAGCGGCGACCGCAAGAAGATTGACTGCAGGAAGGTGTTCTGGGGCGTCAGCTGACCGTTGGAGGCCATTTTCGGGAAGTGGTAAGAAAAACGCAGGCATGTCCAGGCGAACAGAGGGCGGATGTCTGATGTCAAAGCCGAGCCCATCATCACTGGATCCGTCGCACAGGGTAAGTATGTCCAGGGCTGGTCTTGATTTGTGAGAAACTTTTTTAGCATAGCAGGGCTGCACAAGCGATTGCAGCCCTGCTATGCTAAAATACACTCCCCCATAGGCGGAGATTAGTTGATCGCACCAGCAGCAAATAGTTGCTTGGTGCGATCAACTTGGAATGAGGGCCAATGGGGGTCATTCCAACCCGTTCGCACGCAGCGGTTTGTCACTGCGGTGCGAACGGGTCCGGAATGCGCATGCGCGGCGGCTGCACTGCACATGCGCGACGTTGCCCGGCGACAGGGGTTGCCGGGTTACGTCCAGGAGAACGAAGAAAGCGGTCGCAGAGCCAACCGCAAGAAGATTGACAGAAAGAAGGCGTACCTGGAGACTGTTTTCGGGGAGTGGGGAAGAAAACGCAGGCGTGTCCAGCAGAACGGAGGGCGGATGTCTGACGTCAAAGCCGGCCCCAGCATCGCAGAGATCGTCGCACAGGGTAAGTATGTCCAGGGCTGGTCTTCTTTTACTTGAAATTTTTTTAGCATAGCAGGACTGCACAAGCGATCGCAGCTCTGCTAAGCTAAAATACACCCCCCCCATAGGCGTGGACTAGTTGATCGCAGCAGCAGCAAAAAGTTGCTGGCTGCGATCAACTCGGAATGACCACCTAGGTGAGGTGGGAAGCTATGGCTGTGGGGGAAGGGGGGGGGGGCAATTGGCATTTAAAAATCTATGGCAGCAAAAGTGACGGGTTAATGTATATAAGTCTGCTAGGCCACCCTCCGCTGTGGTCCTAGACATCTCCAACACATTTTTTTTCCCACTAAAACAGCTAAACAAGTTTTAAATAAGTATCCAAGACTTAATAAATAATTCTAAAATACAATTTCCAATGACATTTTTGAAAACAAAAGTCAGTTAAATGGTTAATTAAGCTATTTTGGTAGTTTCCATAGTTTTAAAGACTAGACCAGAGCTTCTCAAACGCGGTCCTCAAGGCACCCCAATGGTGAAAGTTTTTGGTATATCCATGCTTGGCCACAGGTGACTAAATTAGCAGCACCTCAGTCAAATTGATCTAATCTGTGCTTAGCCATGCATATACCTAAAACTTGGACTATTGGGGTGACTTGAGGACAGCGTTTGGACTAGACTATACTTATCTGAGGGAATCCTCTGAAATATCCTATTAGATAACAGGCTTAGAGGCCCATTTATAATTGAAATGCAAAATGGGTGCGATATTAGTGCCCAGAATGGCATTGCAATATGCGATTATACCAGGGGTAATGTATTATTGAGCAGCCACAGGTCCCTGTGATGTGCTCAGAGTGGAAGCAGGACTAATGAGCATGAACGGTCCCACTGACCACACATGCGCAGTGGCCATTGCTGAGGAAGGTTCTGGAGGATCCCTCTCCAGGCTGAGTTCCCGAACTGTAGCCCATAGGCTACAGTGTGCTACCGTCATCTTCAGATAGCGGTTGCTGTTGGGGCCAATCTCTGGATTGGTCAATCTGGCAGCATCACATAATCCATAAAAACCAATGGGGGATGCAGCTGCAGACGGGAACGGAGGGATCGCATCAGGTATCAGAGATATCTGCCGCAGTCCCTCTCTGATACATTCGCGGGATAATAAATATTTCTGGTTACGGGGATTAAGCTGCAAATATTCAAAGACATATGGGCCCTTACTATTGTCATCATGTAGACCATATATATTTGTTTTTGTGAACCTGAAAATATTTTATAACAAAATGAATTCCAGAAAACAGATTAACTACAATCGTCTCCAACCTGGATCAACAGACTAACAATGATTTATTAAGGGAAGAAATAAAAATATTAGGAAACTACGAGCAGCCATTCATGCTGCCCAAAATAATAAACCCCCGGTGGATTTAATCAGGTTTGACTCAGATAATGTCAGATGGAATTATCTGTACGGAGCTTTGTCCTGCATTTCTGCTAATACACTCCGAGAGATACAATCCTCGTACTTCACATCACAAAACAGATATATTTGCTGCAGATCTAAACCTGAGCAACGTTCTCACCATCACATAGTCTTCACAATATATCCTTACAGCTTTTACCCACTGGCCAGAAAAAGAATTGTACAAAAATTTCACAAAATATTCTATGTTTTGGAAAATTATCTATTAATGTTAGTGACACGGGGCCTAATTCAGAGTTGATCGCAGCAGCAAATTTGTTAGTAGTTGGGCAAAACCATGGTGGTCATTCCGAGATGTACGCTCGCTGCCAATTTTCGCAGTGCAGCGATTAAGTGAAAAAATTGCAAAAATGCGCATTGCGCTAAGTACTTTCACACAAAACTTTGTAGATTTACACGAGCTCGAGCAAGGTTTTTTTCGTCGCCCGAGTGATCGTAGTGTGATTGACAGGAAGTGGGTGTTTCTGTGCGGAAACTGGCCGTTTTCAGGGAGTGAGCTAAAAAACGCAGGTCTGCCCGGTAAAAACGCAGGAGTGGCTGGCCGAACGCAGGGCGTGTTTGTGACGTCAAACCAGGAACTAAACGGACTGAGCTGATCGCAATCTGTGAGTAGGTCTGGAGCTACTCAGAAACTACAGGGAATTATTTAGTAGCAGTTCTGCTAATCTTTCATTCGCTAATCTGCTAAGCTAAGATACACTCCCAGAGGGCGGCGGCTTAGCGTGTGCAATGCTGCTAAAAGCAGCTAGCGAGCGAACAACTCGGAATGACCCCCCATGTGCACTGCAGGTGGGGCAGATGTAACATGTGCAGAGAGAGTTAGATTTGGGTGGGGTGTGTTCAAACTGAAATCTAAATTGCAGTGTAATAATAAAGCAGCCAGTATTTACCCTGCACAGAAACAACATAACCCACCCAAATCTAACTCTCTCTGCACGTTACATCTGCCCCACCTGCAGTGCACATGGGGGGTCATTCTGACCTGTTCGCACGCAGCGGATCTTCGCTGCGGTGCAAATGGGTCGGTACTGCGCATGGGCGGCGCCCGCAATGTGCATGTGCGTCATTACCAAGCGACAGCCGTTGCCGGGCATCGAGCAGAAGAAAAGAAGAAAGTGATCGCTAGCGCGATCGCAAGAAGACTGACAGCGGGGAGGCGTTCCGGGGCGGATACTCACCGTTTTCCGGGAGTGGAGATCCGAACGCAGGCGTGTCCAGACGTTTGGAGGGCGGATGTCTGACATCAATTCCGGGACTTTCATCTCTGGATCCATCGCACAGGGTAAGTAACTGCAGGGCTAGTCTTGTTCTGCACAAATCTTTTCAAGCATAGCAGGGCTGCACAAGCGATCGCAACCCTGCTATGCTAAAATACACTCCCCCATAGGTGGCGTCTAGTTGATAACACGAGCAGCAAAAAGTTGCTACGTGCGATCAACTCGGAATGACCCCCATGGTTTTGCCCAACTGCTAACAAATTTGCTGCTGCAATCAGATCTGAATTATCCCCACTGTACAGATGTGAAGGCTGAATAACACTGACTCCAAATACAAAATATATTCAATTAAAACACAATTCTAAGATACAGTATGATGTGCAGTTGTTAAGTTGTGAGGACACACTGAATTATGTACTTTCTTTACACGCACTGCAGTTTGAGCAGACTGTATTGTAGTATTTATTGTAAATGACCTTCTAATTAGTGCCTATTAGAGCAATTCTCTTTTTTAATAAAAAAAAGAGTTGTTATACTGTACTGTAGGTACAGTATATTATGCTGCGAAATGTCTGTTGAATACGCAGGACAAAACGTACATGTAGCATCATACTAACACCATACATATTAATGCAGGACCGGCAGTGCCATTAGGTAAATCTAGGCACTAGGACACCGGGGTTTAAAGGGACAATTTTTTCCTAATTTTTCATGATTATTTTTTCAGGGCTATCCAGCAGGCCCGCATGGTTTTGCCCGGAAAAATATCAATTTTTGCCCGAAAACACATACTTGAGTTCACACACTTATGTGCTTTTCATTACTGGATTTGTGAAAAAAGCCAATTATCAGCCTTTTATTTTATGGAGCCTGCTGAGGCTCCAAAAAAAAACAAAATGCCTTGAAATAGCGGCCTCGGCCACCACTTCGGGGCTACTTGTATTGCCCCGGGGGATCAATTAGCCTTCTGTAAATTACCTAAGGTGAGAAATCAATTGATCAATTGCGTGGGTAATGTCTTCATCTGGCTGAATCAATGCAGCCACACTTTACGGTAACCCAGTCTCGCACAAAATTGCTTGCACCCCCATAGGGTTGCAGGCACATATGTGCGAATTCGGGCAAGGGGTGCGATATGCAGTTACATTGCTGGCATTTAAATATCACATCAATGGAAACTTGCACCCTTCGTCTGCAACTGAATTCCCCCCGGTGACTCTCTGCCCTCACACCACGCAAAGGAGTTTATGTACTAAGCCTGGGGGAGAGATAAAGTGGAGAGAGAGATAAAGTATCAGTCAATCAGCTCCCAACTGTCATATTTTAAACCCAGCCTGTGACATGGCAGTTAGGAGCTGATTGGGTGGTGCTTTATCTCAATCCAAGGCTTAGTAAATAGACCCCAAAGTTTGGATACTCGTAATATGAAAAAATAGGTAGCGGTACTCACCTAATCTGTTGAAGGTCCTGTGGCCAGGTACTGTAAGTGTCTCCCTGGTCTATAATATACTATTCTGGACACAGACATTCCAGGTTGGAGAGTTTAAAATATACCAGTGACAATAACGATAGAATTCCTGGTTCTGGAAATAAAAGGTTCCGAAACTCTAAACACCACTGAGTAACATGTCATGTTGCAGGCTGTGGGGAACATTTACTAAGCAGTGATAAGAGCAGAGAAGTGAGCCAGTGGAGAAGTTGCCCATGGCAACCAATCAGCATTGAAGTAACATCTATAATTTGCATACTATAAAATTATACAGAGCTGCTGATTGGTTGATGGGGCAACTTTTCCACTGGCTCACTTCTCCGCTCTTATCACTGCTTAGTAAATGTCACCCCGTGTTTGAAAAATGACAGTTACTGTAGGAGCTGGTTGGTTGGTACTTTATCTCTCTGCAAGGCTTAGTATATAGATCCAGACCCTAAAGTAAGAAATACAGAGTAAAACCGCCCTTGTGAGAGGCCTCCCACATGGTGGCGGCTGCCTAGAGCCCTGCATTTCGTTGAAAATACAGAACTCGCCATTTCCTCCTCTGTCGCTTCCATTTTGTTCCCATTTGTACAGATAACAGTGTTGCTTAAAGCATCAAGATAAACGCATGCCAGGTTGTGCATTTCTGTTGCTTCGGATGGGTGGAATGGCGCAGTCCTTGCAGTATGGTGGTTTAGCAGGACAATTACAGCAAAACACAAAACTAATATATTCTATGTACAGTGATTTGCACATTTCGAGGGGAACCCTCCTGACTGTTCTGGTGCTTTCCAAAAACAAGACTACACTTAATATAACTGTTGAATTAGAGCCCGATTTAGAGATTGACATAAATTTGATATCTATATAAATCTCTGAGGTTTAATGATCTACATACACGCAGGAGCCACACTTACTATGTGCAGATATAGGGGGTCATTCAGACCTGATTGCTCGCTAGCAGTTTTTTGCAGTCCTGCGTTCACATAGTTGCCGCCCACCGGGGAGTGTATTTTAGCTGTGCGAGTGTGCGATCGTATGTGCAGCCGAGCGGTACAAAAAGATCTTGTGCAGTTTCTGAGTAGCCCAGGACTTACTCAGCCGCTGCAATCACTTCAGCCTGTCCGGGGCCGGAATTGACGTCAGACACCCGCCCTGCAGACGCTTGGACACGCCTACGTTTTTCCAACCACTCCCAAAAAACGGTCAGTTGCCACCCACAAATGCCTTCTTCCTGTCAATCTCCTTGCGATTGGCTGTGTGAATGGATTCTTCGTAAAACCCATCGCACAGCAGCGATCCGCTTTGTACCCATGTGACGTGCCTGCGCATTGCGGTGCATATGCATGCGCAGTTCTGACCTGATCGCAGCGCTGCAAAAAAAACTAGCGAGCGATCAGATCTTAATTACCCCCATAGTCCAGCAAGATTGCTCACAGTACCCCAGACGCCGCAGTGTAACTGACGAGATGCCGTCATTTATAGGTGGGCTGCTGAAGCCAGTAGCAGTGTACAAAGGCCCTCATTCCGAGTTGTTCGCTCGCTAGCAGTTTTTTGCAGCAGTGCAAACGCTAGGCCGCCGCCCTCTGGGAGTGTATCTTAGCTTAGCAGAAGTGCGAACGAAAGGATCGCAGAGCGGCTACAAAAAAAGATTGTGCAGTTTCTGAGTAGCTCCAGACCTACTCCTAGCTAGCGATCACTGCAGACAGTTTAGTTCCTGTTTTGACGTCACCAGGGCCGGTGCTAGGGTGTTCGGCGCCCCCCTGCAAACTATAAATTTGCGCCCTCCAATATTCCTTTAGCGCGCACCGGGAAAAGGGTTGTGATCTCACAAGTAAGGGGCATGGCCACACAGTAGTACCCCCATTTAAAATTACGCCACAATGTAGTACAATCTTATTAATCTTATACGTAATGCCCCACCCGTAGTAGTAGCGTCCTTATATGTAATGCACCCCAGTAATAGTAGCATCCTTATACGTAGTGCACCCCCAGTAGTAGTAGCGTTCTTATACGTAATGCCCCCAGTAGTAGTAGCGTCCTTATACGTAATGCCCCCCACAGTAGTAGTAGCGTCCTTATACGTAGTGCACCCCCAGTAGTAGTAGCGTCCTTATACGTAATGCCCCCCAATAGTAGTAGCGTTCTTATATGTAATGCCCCCCACAGTAGTAGTAGCGTCCTTATACGTAATGCCCCGCCAGTAGTAGTAGCGTCCTTATACGTAGTGCACCCCTGTAGTAATAGCGTCCTTATATGTAATGCCCCTCCCAGTACTAGTAGCGTTCTTATACGTGATGCCCCCCACAGTAGTAGTAGCGTCCTTATACGTAATGCCCCGCCAGTAGTAGTAGCGTCCTTATACGTAATGCCCCCCACAGTAGTAGTAGCGTCCTTATACGTAATGCCCAGCCAGTAGTAGTAGCGTCCTTATACGTAATGCCCCGCCAGTAGTAGTAGCGTCCTTATACGTAATGCCCCCCACAGTAGTAGTAGCGTCCTTATACGTAATGCCCCGCCAGTAGTAGTAGCGTCCTTATACGTAGTGCACCCCTGTAGTAATAGCGTCCTTATATGTAATGCCCCTCCCAGTAGTAGTAGCTTTCTTATACGTAATGCCCCCCACAGTAGTAGTAGCGTCCTTATACGTAGTGCACCCCCAGTAGTAGTAGCGTCCTTATACGTAGTGCACCCCTGTAGTAATAGCGTCCTTATATGTAATGCCCCTCCCAGTAGTAGTAGCGTTCTTATACGTAATGCCCCCCACAGTAGTAGTAGCGTCCTTATACGTAATGCCCCGCCAGTAGTAGTAGCGTCCTTATACGTAGTGCACCCCTGTAGTAATAGCGTCCTTATACGTAATGCCCCCCACAGTAGTAGTAGCGTCCTTATACGTAATGCCCCCCACAGTAGTAGTAGCGTCCTTATACGTAATGCCCCCCACAGTAGTAGTAGCGTCCTTATACGTAATGCCCCCCAGTAGTAGTAGCGTCCTTATACGTAATGCCCCACAGTAGTAGTAGCGTCCTTATACGTAATGCCCCGCCAGTAGTAGTAGCGTCCTTATACGTAATGCCCCGCCAGTAGTAGTAGCGTCCTTATACGTAATGCCCCCCACAGTAGTAGTAGCGTCCTTATACGTAATGCCCCCCACAGTAGTAGTAGCGTCCTTATACGTAATGCCCCACAGTAGTAGTAGCGTCCTTATACGTAATGCCCCGCCAGTAGTAGTAGCGTCCTTATACGTAGTGCACCCCTGTAGTAATAGCGTCCTTATATGTAATGCCCCTCCCAGTAGTAGTAGCGTTCTTACATGTAATGCCCCCCCAGTAGTAGCGTCCATAAAGCGCGCGCACAGACATACCTCACACACACACACACACAATTCACACATATATACACCCACCATATACACACACGTCACATACACACTTCAAGTTCTCTCTCATCCTCCACTTACCTAAGCCAGTCTCCCTCTGTACAGCAGCCTGCTCAGTGTAGCTCCGCCCCCTTCCGGCCCGTGTAGCTCCGCCCCCTTGTGTCCCGTACTCGGCGCTGTCACAGGTGAGGGGAGGGGAAGGGAGAGAGGAAGCTTTTCATGCTGCAGGTGCCCGCTGCCAGTGCCTGTCATACAGTGACAGACACAGCACTGGCAGCAGCAGCAGCAGGGGGACAGGACGGCGCAGCAGGGAAGGAATGCAGAGCAGGGGGAGCGCCTCTCCGTCCCAGCGCCTCCCTGCACTGCATCCCTTCGCTGAGCGGGTAGCGCCGGGCCTGGACGTCACAAACACGCCCTGCGTTCGGCCAGCCACTCCCCCGTTTCCCCAGCCACTCCTGCGTTTTTCCTGGCACGCCTGCGTTTTTCCACACACTCCCCGAAAACGGTCAGTTACCTCCCAGAAACACCCACTTCCTGTCAATCACGCACCAATCAGCAGTGCGACTGAAAAGCGTCGCTAGAGCTTGTGTGAAACTGCATCGGCTTTTGTGAAAGTACGTCACGCGTGCGCAGTGCGCCCCATATGCATGCACAGAAGTGCCGCTTTTTAGCCTGATCGCTGCGCTGGGAACAACAGAAGCTAGCGATCAACTCGGAATGACCCCCAAAGTTGCAGCAACTGCGCTACTTCTGAATCTGTCCTTTAGTACCATCCAGACCGGTTTTTATGGGGGTAATCATCGCTCAATGGCCCTCATTCCGAGTTGATCGGTCGCAAGGCGATTTTAGCAGAGTTGCTCACGCTAAGCCGCCGCCTACTGGGAGTGAATCTTAGCTTCTTAAAATTGCGACCGATGTATTCGCAATATTGCGATTACTAACTACTTAGCAGTTTCAGAGTAGCTCCAGACTTACTCTGCCTGTGCGATCAGTTCAGTGCTTGTCGTTCCTGGTTGACGTCACAAACACACCCAGCGTTCGCCCAGACACTCCCCCGTTTCTCCGGCCACTCCTGCGTTTTTTCCGGAAACGGTAGCGTTTTCAGCCACACGCCCCTGAAACGCCGTGTTTCCGCCCAGTAACACCCATTTCCTGTCAATCACATTACGATCGCCGGAGCGATGAAAAAGCCGTGAGTAAAAATACTATCTTCATAGTAAAGTTACTTGGCGCAGTCGCAGTGCGAACATTGCGCATGCGTACTAAGCGGATTTTCACTGCGATGCGATGAAAAATACAGAGCGAACAACTCGGAATGAGGGCCAATATACACAACTACCTCTGCAATAAACACATTAAAATGTCAGTCCTGACATCTCCTCACTGTCCAATCCAGGAGATGACTACAAACACCTTTATACTAGGAGAAGATGTAACCACACTGAGAACTGGCAGAATATCTGCTGGCCGGCCACAATCTTACACCGGGTCTCACAAACCATCGGCGTCTCCAAACAGCAGAGAAGTAGGAGCTCTGCGGTTATATTATGTTCTGTAAGTTATCTTTTGGGACTAAGGGCCTTATTCAGATTTGTTAGCAAATAAAAAAATAGAGATGTGCGGCTGGTACTTTTCGCTTTTTTGTGTTTTGGTTCTGGTTCTAATTCCACTTTCGTGTTTTGGTTTCGGATCTGGATGATTTTTGAACAAAACATAAAAACAGCTAAAATCGCAGAATTTGGGAGTAATTTTACTCCTACGGTATTATTAACCTCAATAACATTCATTTCCACTCATTTCCAGTCTATTCTGAACACCTCACACCTCACAATGTTGTTTTTAGGCCAATAGGTTGCACCGAGGTGGCTGTATGACTAAGCTAAGCGACACAAGTGTGCGGCACAAACACCTGGCCCATCTAGGAGTGGCACTGCAGTGTCAGACAGGAGGGCAGATATAAAAAATAAGCCCCAAACAGCACACGATGCAAAGTAGAAAAAAAGGTGCACCGAGGTTGCTGTATGACTAAGCTAAGCGACACAACCACCTGGCCCATCTAGTAGTGTCACGCAGTGGCTGAATGTCGAGAGTGGGCCGCAATTGTTCGGTCCACTGACAGCATCTCCAGCACGCTCCAGTCCCCTGGACTAATACAGCAGTACCCCTGGACTCATACGGCAGTCTCAGACTGGATGGCACTTTTCAAAAACTAGGCCCCAAACAGCACCTCATTCAAGGATATCGAAGAGGTGCAATGAGGTAGCTGTATGACTAAGCCAAGCGACACAAACAATTCCCACTGGAATTATACATCCAAATCATTGGAATTAAATGGCAAGATCACTGTAATTAATAATTGTAAATCACTGACATTAATTGGCAAAATCACTGTAATAATTATACGTCCAAATCACTGGAATTTAATGGCAAAATCTCGCTATCGCCTGCCTAGTGAAGTGGAATCTAGATGGGATTTGGTACCGGGGACACAATACCTCCATCAATTGTCTAAATCCCACTGCACTAATGGCGGATACCGGGCGCACATCTACCACCAACATAAGTGTCAAGGCCTCAGTTATGAGGGCTTCCATCATCATGTGAAGCTGAACCACTAGTCATGAACATAGGCCAGGGCCTTAGCCGTTCCTTGCCACTCCATGTCATAAATGGCATATTGGCAAGTTTACGTTTCTCCTCAGACCATTTAAAAAAAACATTTTTGGGTCTTTTCACTGAACTTTGCTTTTTGGATTTTACATGCCCTCTACTATCACATTGGGCATCGGCCTTGGCAGACGACGTTGATGGCATTTCATCGTCTATGTCATGGCTAGTGGCAGCAGCTTCAGCACTAGGAGGAAGTGGTTCTTGATCTTTCCCTGTTTTATCCTCCAAATTTTTGTTCTCCATTATTTTTTGGGAGTTATATGAGACAATATGCGGCACTGGAATGACTGATGGACAGGACACTACCACTGGTCTGATGCAGCACAACACAACATCACTTTATACAGCTACACTGGATATATGGCAGCAGAGAACACCAACACTGTGACTGGCTGGACTGATGCAGCACAATACACTGACTACACTGGACTGGACTGAGCAACACAACACAGCACAAGACTCGCCTCCCCACTTTCCCGCCCCCACACAGATTCCAAATCCCGCGAGAATCCGACAGCGGGATGATGACGTTTTGCCGCGTTCTGGTTTCCGAATCAGGTGGGAAAATCCGAGCCTGACTCGGATCTGGGCTTGAGACGTGAAGTTTGGTAGGGTTCGGTTCTCTGAGAACTGAACCCGCTCACCTCTACCAAAAAAGCACACAACTGGGCAAAACCATGCTGCATTGCAGGTGGGGCAGATGTAACATGTGCAGAGAGATTTGGGTGGTATGTGCGCAAACTGAAATCTAAATTGCAGTTTCAAAATAAAGCAGC
Organism: Pseudophryne corroboree; assembly: GCF_028390025.1. NCBI lineage: Eukaryota > Metazoa > Chordata > Amphibia > Anura > Myobatrachidae > Pseudophryne > Pseudophryne corroboree. The sequence goes on from NC_086451.1 coordinate 473,395,480, forward strand.
CAGTATTTACCTTGCACAGAAATAATATAACCCATCCTAATCCAACTCTCTCTGCACATGTTACATCTACCCCACCTGCAGTGCAGCATGGTTTTGCCCACTTGCTTACAAACCTGAATAACCCCTTAATACTTTTCATGCCACTCCCTGTGTGAATAGCCCCCGAATTCTATGTCACTGTTACCATCTGCTGCAATTTATTTATTTTATTTATCTATTTATTTCCAGGTTTTTACTTGAATAAAAAGCACTCGGTAAGTTTGCAGTAAATTCCTGAGTGAATAAATTGCCCATTCTGTGGAAAGTAAAGGGATTTAGATTTTTTCATGTGTAGTATGAAAAATCCTCAGATTGATTTGATGTGTTAAATTTTATGAAATTCATCTGACTTTATCCGTGGCTGGGAACAAGCAGAAATCCCCCCCGAATCCAAAGCTCATATACAACTAGATCTATCTATAATACGTGTGCCTGGTGAAAAGACAATACATCCCGCTCATCTGCATACGCAAAGCAAAATATATATTGATTTATAGGGTTTTCAGCTATATTTTGTCTTTTTTTTGCTGTGTCAGTGCCCGATTCTCATTGGACGTTTGCAGAACAGCCGTGATGCAATGACCTTGCTCATTTAACCTTGACTGACCAGGCCAGCGAGGTGCGGTGGCTACTGCACCATGCACATTGAGACACGATTCTTTTGCTGTATTGGAGGGAATTTATGCATTGCCTGGACGGATTTTCGAAAGGAACGAGAGACTTTTGCGGATATGTAAACCTCAATCCTACTTTTCAATTAGATGCACAGATGAAGTCCAGTCCTTCTGCGATGAATGCGTTATGGCACCAAATGTGTTCTTGCAATTATCTGAAGCGTCCCAGGCTATTCACAGCTAAACTGATCAGAGATCTGTCACAACATAGCACAGATTCTTCACTTTCATCCGTAGCCATGAAATAACAGTTACTGCAGTAATCTCTATTCCATCCATACATTCACTATTTGCCAGTTAGATAACATAGCTGCACATTCACAGGTTATTTGTAGCACTAAAGGCTAAGGACAGGGGCAAAACCAAAACTTTATGGCCCCCAAAACAACACTTTCAATGGGCCCCCACCCTAATGCTTCTACAGCGGCACCTTTCTCTGCAGCAATTCTTCACTGGAGGCCCCAAAGCTGTTCCCTAGGGCCTAATTTAGACCTGATCGCAACAGCAAATTTTTTCTCTAATGGGCAAAACCATGTGCACTGCAGGGGGTGGGGCAGATGTAACATGTGCAGAGAGAGTTATATTTGGGTGGGGGGTGTTCAAACTGCACATGGGTACCACCCCATAGGGGGTGGATGGCTGGGACTGATTACTGGCCGCACCACATCTGCATTCCCAAATATGTTTGAAGTGCATTCCGAGATGACGCTATTTACTACACTAGCCGGCGGGCACTTGGATCCGGCACATCTCTCCATGGAGGTGCAACCTTCGACATGTGCTTTCTGCGTCTGCGCAGAACCCTGACGCATCTTTCCTCCAGCATCTGGCATAACCAGAACGTGCGCCTGAGAATTTCCCTGTGTGGGAGAAGCTACAGAGGCCCCATATACACACTATGGCCCTCATTCCGAGTTGATCGCACGCTAGCTGTTTTTAGCAGCCGTGCAAACGCATAGTCGCCGCCCATGGGGGAGTGTATTTTTGCTTTGCAAGTGTGCAAACGCCTGTGCAGCCGAGCTCTGCAAATACATTTTGTGCAGTTTCAGATTAGGTCTGAACTTAATCAGCCCTTGCGATCACTTCAGTCTTTTTGGTGCCGGAATTGACGTCACACAGCCGCCCTCCAAACGCCCGGACACGCCTGTGTTTTTCCTACCACTCCCAGAAAACGGTCATTTGACACCCATAAACGCCCTCTTTCTGTCAATCTTCTTGCGATCGGCTGTGCGTATGGATTCTTCGTTAAATCCATAGCTCAGCAACGATCCACATTGTACCCGTACGACGCGCGTGCGCATTGCGGTGCATATGCATGCGCAGTAGAGACCTGATCGCAGCGCAGTGAAAATCGGCAGCGTGCAATTAACTCAGAATGACCCCCTATATCACCACCGCTGCGTTCATATATTACATAAATCCCGCTGCCACCTCTGAGTATAGTGACAGTACAGTGAGTATACTGGTGACTACAACACCCTGTATAACGCTAATGCTCCTGGCTGCAACTGGGATATTCCATCAACCTGTACCTGCAGCTAATCCTGTGTTACCTGTTCCTGTTTCTACCTGGTTAATAAAACACCCTGTAGTTAATTCATCCGCCTTGTGAGCTAACCTCCATTTGCACACTGCTACCACCTAGCACCGCATCTGCCAATTAAATAAGCAGTTCTTGCCCGAGCAGCTGTGGGCTCCTTTTTCGGACAGCTCAGATCTGGCCCATGACGTCATGAGGTCACAAAGCCACGTGACACACACTGCAGTGAAGACTACACACTGGCTGACACACTTAGGCTTCCGCTGAGGGTGAGGGAGGGGGCTAGAGCCAGCCCCACTGCAAGTTCTACAACATCTACCACAATCACGCTGACAGACTGTCTTTATGTCAGGCCAGTCTTCTATAGGGGCAATGAATGTGTATTTTATTCTATTCCTTGTGGGGACAATGTATTTTTTTTCTTCCTGTGGGAGCCAATGTGTGTGTGTGGGGCTGATTCTAGTCAGATGCAACTGATTACATATCTGCTTCTACTGCCGGTTGAATGTCTGCAACTTTATGTAAGTATCACCCAGTGTTGAAAGTAGGGTGGTACAGGGTGGTACGGAGTACCATTAAGAAATATGCGTACCACCAGCCCACTGCTGGGGCATAATTTGTAAGGGGCATTTTTGTAAAATGGTGTCAGTGGCATAACTGTGTGGCATAATATATAATAGGCATTACGGTGTGTGGCATAATGTGTAATGGGTGTTACAGTGTCTGTCATAATGTGTAATGGGTATTACGGTGTGTGCCATAATGTGTAATGGGCATTACGGTGTGTGGCATTATGTGTAATGGGTGTTACAGTGTCTGGCATAATGTGTAATGGGCATTACGGTGTGTGGTATAATATGTAAGGCATTACGGTGTGTGCCATAATGTGTAATGGGCATTACGGTGTGTGGCATTATGTGTAATGGGTATTACAGTGTCTGGCATAATGTGTAATGGGCATTACGGTGTGTGGTATAATATGTAAGGCATTACGGTGTGTGGCATAATGTGTAATGGGTATTACAGTGTCTGTCATAATGTGTAATGGGCATTACGGTGTGTGGCATAACGTGTAATGGGTATTACGGTGTGTGCCATAATGTGTAATGGGCATTACGGTGTGTGGCATTATGTGTAATGGGTGTTACAGAGTCTGGCATAATGTGTAATGGGCATTACAGTGTGTGGAATAATATGTAAGGCATTACGGTGTGTGGCATAATGTGTAATGGGTATTACAGTGTCTGTCATAATGTGTAATGGGCATTACGGTGTGTGGCATAATGTGTAATGGGTATTACGGTATGTGCCATAATGTGTAAAGGGTGTTACAGTGTCTGGCATAATGTGTAATGGGCATTACTGTGTGTCGCATAACGTGTAATGGGTATTACGGTGTGTGCCATAATGTGTAATGGGCATTACGGTGTGTGGCATAATGTGTAATGCACATTACAGTGTGTGGCATAACGTGTAATGGGTATTACAGTGTCTGTCATAATGTGTAATGGGCATTACGGTGTGTGGCATAACGTGTAATGGGTATTACGGTGTGTGCCATAATGTGTAATGGGCATTACGGTGTGTGGCATTATGTGTAATGGGTGTTACAGAGTCTGGCATAATGTGTAATGGGCATTACAGTGTGTGGAATAATATGTAAGGCATTACGGTGTGTGGCATAATGTGTAATGGGTATTACAGTGTCTGTCATAATGTGTAATGGGCATTACGGTGTGTGGCATAATGTGTAATGGGTATTACGGTATGTGCCATAATGTGTAATGGGTGTTACAGTGTCTGGCATAATGTGTAATGGACATTACTGTGTGTCGCATAACGTGTAATGGGTATTACGGTTTGTGCCATAATGTGTAATGGGCATTACGGTGTGTGGCATAATGTGTAATGCACATTACAGTGTGTGGCATAACGTGTAATGGGTATTACGATGTGTGCCATAATGTGCATTATGGTGTGTGGCATTATGTGTAATGGGCATTACGGTGTGTTGCATTATGTGTAATGGGTGTTACAGTGTCTGGCATAATGTGTAATGGGCATTACGGTGTGTGGCATAATGTGTAATGGGCATTACGGTGTGTGGCATAATGTGTAATAGGCATTATGGTGTGTGGCATAATGTGTAATGCACATTGCGGTGTGTGGCATAATGTGTAATGGGTATTACGGTGTTTGCCACAATGTGTAAGGGGCATTACGGTGTGTGGCATAATGTGGCCATGCCCCTATTGTCATGTAGCCACTACCCTAGTTTTGTATGACCACGCCCCATCATGACACGTGACCACACCCATTTTTACTATAAGTACCACTAAGAAAAAAATGTCTACTTGCACCACTGGTATTGCCTCAAAACCCTTCCCTGGTTTACATCCGTGTGTATGAATGTGTCTTCTTTCAGCATCAATTCACTCTATAGTACCAATAGCTGCATATTTAGATGCCACCATCGTTTGCACCATTAAAACTTGCACCAGCCCCCGAGTATGTCCTTCAAATGTGAGCATCTGTGTACACAGCCACTTCCCCCGACACCTGCGACATTCCCATAAAATGGATAATCTGAGGCACCTTCTTGTAATCTGATAATCTGAGCCACCCAGAGCTCCCGCTACATTTTCAGAGCACGTCCCCCTGCATGCGTCTGCAATTACAACTGTGATGGAAAAAATCAAAAAATTCCAAACATTTTTCACAAGGTCGCTAGTAGACCTGGCGCTGGCTCTGCCGATAATTATAATTTATTATCATCCGTACTTATCACAGCAGTAAGAAATTAGGGGTCACCTGAATGTACTAAACTACACACACAGGGACGAGGGCTCTGATAGGTGTATATGCCATACAATATGTTAGATGTAAAATGATTGCTGATGCGGACACTTTACTTATGGCCTCAGGACACAGCCACACTCTTGTACATAAGTGGTCATTGGACCACACGTGTCGGAGATGCCATTGGAAACCTCGTAGTGGAAAATTCTGTGGCCAGTGGCCGATAGGCAATGTTAGCTACCAGGGCTTTTCATTCCAGAGCTGGGTGAATTTGACATTTTAGGGTAATCCTGAAAAACGGGTGTTTCCAGGGAAATACTCCAAATATTTTTGGGGTAAATACAGAATGTCCTTACACACGGTTGCTCAAGTTGCGCCAAATAACTGCCCTCAGGACACCACTGCGCCAAGCGTCTTTCATACTTAAAATTTGCATCTTATTCACATAAATAAAACAACTGGGGGTAACAAAATAACTTTTCTGGCTGACACTGATCATTTTTGTGTGTGACTTTTGTACAGCCGTGTGCCACTGAGTCTGAATCTGCGTAAGAAGGGCTAATGCAGCGTCCGTGACTTTTCCTCACACCAAGTCCCATTGTGCTTCATCTGCAACTTTGTAAATGTGTAAAACAAATTCCTGTGCTGTTAAAGGTGGTGTGATAGAGGGTCCCGGCGGTCGAGATGCCAGCGGGCACACGACCTACACTATCTTCCCGACAATTAGTATGCCGATAGGGGTCAGTGTAATAATGTTAGCCCCCTCCTTTCCCCTATTCTAACCCTAAGATGCCTGTGGTAGCAGCTAGGAATAAGTCACTGGGGGTGGCGGCTAGGGATAAGACTTGGGGTGGTGGCTACGGCTAACCGGCCCTTTAGTGCCTAACCCTAACCACCCCCCAGTCCCTAACCCTAACCGTCGCCCTAATACTTACCTTCATGATGTCAGCGGTCAGTGTTCTGGTGCCGGGATTCTGGCGTCGGTCACATGACCACCAGCATACCGACCACGTTATAGTTGCAGCCCAGCATTTAGTGTATAGATGTTATATGTAAAAGGACACACCTTTTTAAGTAGTGATGTGCACCGGAAATTTTTCGGGTTTTGTGTTTTGGTTTTGGGTTCGGTTCCGCGGCCATGTTTTGGGTTCGAACGCGTTTTGGCAAAACCTCCCCGAAAATTTTTTGTCGGATTCGGGTGTGTTTTGGATTCGGGTGTTTTTTTCAAAAAACCCTAAAAAACAGCTTAAATCATAGAATTTGGGGGTCATTTTGATCCCATAGTATTATTAACCTCAATAACCATAATTTCCACTCATTTTCAGTCTATTCTGAACACCTCACACCTCACAATATTATTTTTAGTCCTAAAATTTGCGCCAAGGTAGCTGTGTGAGTAAGCTAAGCGACCCAAGTGGCCGACACAAACACCTTGCCCATCTAGGAGTGGCACTGCAGTGTCACACAGGATGGCCCTTCAAAAAAATACACCCCAAACAGCACATGACGCAAAGAAAAAAAGAGGCGCAATGAGGTAGCTGTGTGACTAAGATAAGCGACCCAAGTGGCCGACACAAACACCTGGCCCATCTAGGAGTGGCACTGCAGTGTCACGCAGGATGGCCCTTCAAAAAAATACTCCCCAAACAGCACATGACGCAAAGAAAAATGAAAGAAAAAAGAGGTGCAAGATGGAATTGTCCTTGGGCCCTCCCACCCACCCTTATGTTGTATAAACAGGACATGCACACTTTAACGAACCCATCATTTCAGCGACAGGGTCTGCCACACGACTGTGACTGAAATGACTGGTTGGTTTGGGCCCCCACCAAAAAAGAAGCAATCAATCTCTCCTTGCACAAACTGGCTCTACAGAGGCAAGATGTCCACCTCATCATCATCGTCCGATTCATCACCCCTTTCACTGTGTACATCCCCCTCCTCACAGATTATTAATTTGTCCCCACTGGAATCCACCATCTCAGGTCCCCATGTACTTTCTGGAGGCAATTGCTGCTGGTAAATGTCTCCACGGAGGAATTGATTATAATTCATTTTAATGAACATCATCTTCTCCACATTTTCTGGAAGTAATCTCGTACGCCGATTGCTGACAAGGTGAGCGGCGGCACTAAACACTCTTTCGGAGTACAAACTGGAGGGAGGGCAACTTAGGTAGAATAAAGCCAGTTTGTGCAAGGGCCTCCAAATTGCCTCTTTTTCCTGCCAGTATACGTACGGACTGTCTGACGTGCTTACTTGGATGCAGTCACTCATATAATCCTCCACCATTCTTTCAATGGTGAGAGAATCATATGCAGTGACAGTAGACGACATGTCAGTAATCGTTGGCAGGTCCTTCAGTCCGGACCAGATGTCAGCTCTCGCTCCAGACTGCCCTGCATCACCGCCGGCGGGTGGGCTCGGAATTCGTAGCCTTTTCCTCGCACCCCCAGTTGCGGGAGAATGTGAAGGAGGAGATGTTGACAGGTCACGTTCCGCTTGACTTGACAATTTTCTCACCAGCAGGTCTTTGAACCTCTGCAGACTTGTGTCTGCCGGAAAGAGAGATACAACGTAGGTTTTAAATCTAGGATCGAGCACGGTGGCCAAAATGTAGTGCTCTGATTTCAACAGATTGACCACCCGTGAATCCTGGTTAAGCAAATGAAGGGCTCCATCCACAAGTCCCACATGCCTAGCGGAATCGTTCTGTTTTAGCTCCTCCTTCAATGTCTCCAGCTTCTTCTGCAAAAGCCTGATGAGGGGAATGACCTGACTCAGGCTGGCAGTGTCTGAACTGACTTCACGTGTGGCAAGTTCAAAAGGTTGCAGAACCTTGCTCAACATTGAAATCATTCTCCACTGCGCTTGAGTCAGGTGCATTCCACCTCCTTTGCCTATATCGTGGCCAGATGTATAGGCTTGAATGGCCTTTTGCTGCTCCTCCATCCTCTGAGGCATATAGAGGGTTGAATTCCACCTCGTTACCACCTCTTGCTTCAGATGATGGCAGGGCAGGTTCAGGTGTTTTTGGTGGTGCTCCAGTCTTCTGTACGCGGTGCCTGTACGCCGAAAGTGGCCCGCAATTCTTCGGGCCACCGACACCATCTCTTGCACGCCCCTGTCGTTTTTTAAATAATTCTGCACCACCAAATTCAAGGTATGTGCAAAACATGGGACGTGCTGGAATTTGCCAAGATGTAATGCACGCACAATATTGCTGGCGTTGTCCGATGCCACAAATCCCCAGGAGAGTCCAATTTGGGTAAGCCATTCTGCGATGATCTTCCTCAGTTGCCGTAAGAGGTTTTCAGCTGTGTGTATATTCTGGAAAGGGGTGATACAAAGCGTAGCCTGCCTAGGAACGAGTTGGTGTTTGCGAGATGCTGCTACTGGTGCCGCCGCTGCTGTTCTTGAAGCGTGAGGCAATACATCTACCCAGTGGGCTGTCACAGTCATGTAGTCCTGAGTCTGCCCTGCTCCACTTGTCCACATGTCCGTTGTTAAGTGGACATTGTGTACAACTGCATTTTTTAGGACACTGGTGACTCTTTTTCTGAGGTCTGTGTACATTTTCGGTATTGCCTGCCTAGAGAAATGGAACCTAGATGGTATTTGGTACCGGGGACACAGTACCTCAATCAAGTCTCTAGTTGGCTCTGAATTAACGATGGATACCGGAACCACGTTTCTCACCGCCCAGGCTGCCAAGGCCTCAGTTATCCGCTTTGCAGCAGGATGACTGCTGTGATATTTCATCTTCCTCGCAAAGGACTGTTGGACAGTCAATTGCTTACTGGAAGTAGTACAAGTGGTCTTCCGACTTCCCCTCTGGGATGACGATCGACTCCCAGCAGCAACAACAGCAGCGCCAGCAGCAGTAGGCGTTACACTCAAGGATGCATCGGAGGAATCCCAGGCAGGAGAGGACTCGTCAGACTTGCCAGTGACATGGCCTGCAGGACTATTGGCTTTCCTGGGTAAGGAGGAAATTGACACTGAGGGAGTTGGTGGTGTGGTTTGCAGGAGCTTTGTTACAAGAGGAAGGGATTTAGTGGTCAGTGGACTGCTTCCACTGTCACCCAAAGTTTTTGAACTTGTCACTGACTTATGATGAATGCGCTGCAGGTGACGTATAAGGGAGGATGTTCCGAGGTGGTTAACGTCCTTACCCCTACTTATTACAGCTTGACAAAGGCAACACATGGCTTGACACCTGTTGTCCGCATTTCTGTTGAAATAATTCCACACCGAAGAGCTGATTTTTTTTGTATTTTGACCAGGCATGTCAATGGCCATATTTGTCCCACAGACAACAGGTGTCTCCCCGGGTGCCTGACTTAAACAAACCACCTCACCATCAGAATCCTCCTTGTCAATTTCCTCCCCAGCGCCAGCAACACCCATATCCTCATCCTGGTGTACTTCAACAGTGACATCTTCAATTTGACTATCAGGAACTGGACTGCGGGTGCTCCTTCCAGCACTTGCAGGGGGCGTGCAAATGGTGGAAGGTGCAAGCTCTTCCCGTCCAGTGTTGGGAAAGTCAGGCATCGCAACTGACACAATTGGACTCTCCTTGGGGATTTGTGATTTCGAAGAACGCACAGTTCTTTGCTGTGCTTTTGCCAGCTTAAGTCTTTTCTTTTTCTAGCGAGAGGATGAGTGCTTCCATCCTCATGTGAAGCTGAACCACTAGCCATGAACATAGGCCAGGGCCTCAGCCGTTCCTTGCCACTCCGTGTCGTAAATGGCATATTGGCAAGTTTACGCTTCTCCTCAGACGCTTTTAATTTTGATTTTTGGGTCATTTTTTTACTGATCTTTTGTGTTTTGGATTTTACATGCTCTGTACTATGACATTGGGCATCGGCCTTGGCAGACGACGTTGATGGCATTTTATCTAGAGATGAGCGGGTTCGGTTCCTCTGAATCCGAACCCGCCCGAACTTCAGGTTTTTTTACACGGGTCCGAGCAGGCTCGGATCTTCCCGCCTTGCTCGGCTAACCCGAGCGCGCCCGAACGTCATCATCACGCTGTCAGATTCTCGCGAGGCTCGGTTTCTATCGCGAGACTCGGATTCTATATAAGGAGCCGCGCGTCGCCGCCATTTTCACACATGCATTGAGAGTCATAGGTAGAGGACGTGGCTGGCGTCCTCTCCGTTTAGAGAAGAGAGAGACACAGTATTTTGGGGAGCATTATTAGGAGGAGTACTACTATACTGTATACTACTATACTACTTGCTGAAGTGATATTTATAGATTAGATAGTGTGACTGTAAGTGTATTATCTGACTTGTGGGGGAGACACTGACAGTGGGGATCAGTTAGAGTCTGAGAGCAGGACTCAGGAGTACATATAACGTACAGTGCACACTTTTGCTGCCAGAGTCAGTGCCACACTGCCATTGTTGTGACCACACTGACCACCAGTATAATAATATATTTTGTGATTGTCTGCTTAGGCCTCGGAGTACTAGTTGCAAGTTGCAACGTGACCTGAAGTGACCACCAGTTTAATAATCAATCACCACCAGTTTAATATATATATATATATATATATATATATATATATAATTGTATATAATATATATATATATATATATATAATATTGTATACCACCTACCCGTGGTTTTTTTTTTTTTTCATTCTTCTTTATACATACTACTATAGTAGCTTACTGTAGCAGTCTGCGGTGCTGTGCTGACCTGACAGTGTCCAGCAGGTCCGTCATCAGTCATTACATAATAAATATATATAGTACCTGTCCGGCTGCAGTACTAGTGATATTATATTGATTTCATCTCATTATCAATAATTTATCATCCAGTCTAGACTCTATATTAGCAGCAGACACACTACGTTAGTCCACGGCTGTAGCTACCTCTGTGTCGGCACTCGGCAGTCCATCCATAATTGTATACCACCTACCCGTGTTTTTTTTTTTTCTTTCTTCTTTGTACATACTACTATAGTATAGTAGCTTACTGTAGCAGTCTGCGGTGCTGCTGAGCTGACAGTGTCCAGCAGGTCCGTCATCAGTCATCATTACCTAATAAATATATTATCTACCTGTCCGGCTGCAGTACTAGTGATATTATATATACATACATATATATATTGATTTCATCTCATTATCAATCATCCAGTCTATATTAGCAGCAGACACAGTACGTTAGTCCACGGCTGTAGCTACCTCTGTGTCGGCACTCGGCAGTCCATCCATAATTGTATACCACCTACCCGTGGTTTTTTTTTTTCTTTCTTCTTTGTACATACTACTATAGTATAGTAGCTTACTGTAGCAGTCTGCGGTGCTGCTGAGCTGACAGTGTCCAGCAGGTCCGTCATCAGTCATCATTACCTAATAAATATATTATCTACCTGTCCGGCTGCAGTACTAGTGATATTATATATACATACATATATATATATATATAATGATTTCATCTCATTATCATCCAGTCTATATTAGCAGCAGACACAGTACGGTAGTCCACGGCTGTAGCTACCTCTGTGTCGGCACTCGGCAGTCCATCCATAAGTATACTAGTATCCATCCATCTCCATTGTTTACCTGAGGTGCCTTTTAGTTGTGCCTATTAAAATATGGAGAACAAAAATGTTGAGGTTCCAAAATTAGGGAAAGATCAAGATCCACTTCCACCTCGTGCTGAAGCTGCTGCCACTAGTCATGGCCGAGACGATGAAATGCCAGCAACGTCGTCTGCCAAGGCCGATGCCCAATGTCATAGTACAGAGCATGTCAAATCCAAAACACCAAATATCAGTAAAAAAAGGACTCCAAAACCTAAAATAAAATTGTCGGAGGAGAAGCGTAAACTTGCCAATATGCCATTTACCACACGGAGTGGCAAGGAACGGCTGAGGCCCTGGCCTATGTTCATGGCTAGTGGTTCAGCTTCACATGAGGATGGAAGCACTCAGCCTCTCGCTAGAAAACTGAAAAGACTCAAGCTGGCAAAAGCACCGCAAAGAACTGTGCGTTCTTCGAAATCCCAAATCCACAAGGAGAGTCCAATTGTGTCGGTTGCGATGCCTGACCTTCCCAACACTGGACATGAAGAGCATGCGCCTTCCACCATTTGCACGCCCCCTGCAAGTGCTGGAAGGAGCACCCGCAGTCCAGTTCCTGATAGTCAGATTGAAGATGTCAGTGTTGAAGTACACCAGGATGAGGAGGATATGGGTGTTGCTGGCGCTGGGGAGGAAATTGACCAGGAGGATTCTGATGGTGATGTGGTTTGTTTAAGTCAGGCACCCGGGGAGACACCTGTTGTCTGTGGGAGGAATATGGCCGTTGACATGCCTGGTGAAAATACCAAAAAAATCAGCTCTTCAGTGTGGAGGTATTTCAACAGAAAAGCGGACAACAGGTGTCAAGCCGTGTGTTGCCTTTGTCAAGCTGTAATAAGTAGGGGTAAGGACGTTAACCACCTCGGAACATCCTCCCTTATACGTCACCTGCAGCGCATTCATAATAAGTCAGTGACAAGTTCAAAAACTTTGGGTGACAGCGGAAGCAGTCCACTGACCAGTAAATCCCTTCCTCTTGTAACCAAGCTCACGCAAACCACCCCACCAACTCCCTCAGTGTCAATTTCCTCCTTCCCCAGGAATGCCAATAGTCCTGCAGGCCATGTCACTGGCAATTCTGACGATTCCTCTCCTGCCTGGGATTCCTCCGATGCATCCTTGCGTGTAACGCCTACTGCTGCTGGCGCTGCTGTTGTTGCTGCTGGGAGTCGATAGTCATCCCAGAGGGGAAGTCGGAAGACCACTTGTACTACTTCCAGTAAGCAATTGACTGTCCAACAGTCCTTTGCGAGGAAGATGAAATATCACAGCAGTCATCCTGCTGCAAAGCGGATAACTGAGGCCTTGACAACTATGTTGGTGTTAGACGTGCGTCCGGTATCCGCCGTTAGTTCACAGGGAACTACACAATTTCTTGAGGTAGTGTGCCCCCGTTACCAAATACCATCTAGGTTCCACTTCTCTAGGCAGGCGATACCGAAAATGTACACAGACCTCAGAAAAAGACTCACCAGTGTCCTAAAAAATACAGCTGTACCCAATGTCCACTTAACCACGGACATGTGGACAAGTGGAGCAGGGCAGGGTCAGGACTATATGACTGTGACAGCCCACTGGGTAGATGTATGGACTCCCGCCGCAAGAACAGCAGCGGCGGCACCAGTAGCAGCATCTCGCAAACGCCAACTCTTTCCTAGGCAGGCTACGCTTTGTATCACCGCTTTCCAGAATACGCACACAGCTGAAAACCTCTTACGGCAACTGAGGAAGATCATCGCGGAATGGCTTACCCCAATTGGACTCTCCTGTGGATTTGTGGCATTGGACAACGCCAGCAATATTGTGTGTGCATTAAATATGGGCAAATTCCAGCACGTCCCATGTTTTGCACATACCTTGAATTTGGTGGTGCAGAATTTTTTAAAAAACGACAGGGGCGTGCAAGAGATGCTGTCGGTGGCCAGAAGAATTGCGGGACACTTTCGGCGTACAGGCACCACGTACAGAAGACTGGAGCACCACCAAAAACTACTGAACCTGCCCTGCCATCATCTGAAGCAAGAAGTGGTAACGAGGTGGAATTCAACCCTCTATATGCTTCAGAGGTTGGAGGAGCAGCAAAAGGCCATTCAAGCCTATACAATTGAGCACGATATAGGAGGTGGAATGCACCTGTCTCAAGCGCAGTGGAGAATGATTTCAACGTTGTGCAAGGTTCTGATGCCCTTTGAACTTGCCACACGTGAAGTCAGTTCAGACACTGCCAGCCTGAGTCAGGTCATTCCCCTCATCAGGCTTTTGCAGAAGAAGCTGGAGACATTGAAGGAGGAGCTAACACGGAGCGATTCCACTAGGCATGTGGGACTTGTGGATGGAGCCCTTAATTCGCTTAACAAGGATTCACGGGTGGTCAATCTGTTGAAATCAGAGCACTACATTTTGGCCACCGTGCTCGATCCTAGATTTAAAGCCTACCTTGGATCTCTCTTTCCGGCAGACACAAGTCTGCTGGGCAATAAGAAAATAATTCCTCTCTGGGCGCCGCAAATGAGCTGCACAGGAAAGTACTAAATAGAACACCAATCTATACAACCTTGTAGAAAAAGAAAAAAGTACGATCTCACTTTTGCGCTCAATGTCCAGAAAATTCAGTTTTGCCACAGTGGACCGATGTAGTTCATTCAATATGAAAAAGAAAAAAAATGCAACATAGTATAATACTGCATTGAGACCAGATCTTTCACCACTGTGTAATACAGGGAATGGAAATGTGGATATAGTCCCAAAACTGGAAAGTTCAAGCTTCCACCTCTTTTTCAAGGCACCCAACGTGATATGCAGGATTTATGGTGATGGACGCTTACATGTAAGCTTACTTCTGTAAGACGTGATGAAAACTCATAAAGGTTTCTTTTGTTGGCCTTACGATCACTTCATATAGGTAGATGGACCCCAATATCCCTCGTAACAAATCAAAGCCAGAGATACAATCCAATTAGGACAAGGACACTCTTTATTAGAGTACAAACAAAAGAGTGAACAGAAAAAAACCATACCATGTGGGAAAAGGCAGGATGATGTTGATAGCCAATAGCAATGGGTCCGGATACCAATAGCTATTTATCCCCCACTATGGATAGTCAAATCTGTCACCCACAACAACACCTGTTTGGCTCACTAACGTACCCAAAAGCCAATTACTTAGGGTACGGAGGAATTGTTCTGGTAAAGAGAAATACAGAGAACAAGCGAGTCTAATGGTGTCCAATTTTGCAACCAAAGGATACGACGTATCCACATTAGATAAGATCTCAAAGGAGGTAGAAGAAGTTGAAAGATCAGTATTATTAGAGAGGAAAGAAAAAACACGCACTCGAAACTTCCCCTTGTCATTCCACACTCAATTCAACAAGCAATATAAGAGAATTGAGGGAATAGTGAAGAAAAATTGGAATATTTTTCTCAAAGATGAGATTCCAGTTAAGATTTTGCCACAGAAACCACGTTTCACATATAAAAGAGCTCCCAATATTAAAAATACTTTGGTTAGCAGTGCTTTACCCATGGACGGAAAAAGGTTTTTACCTAGAAATAAGGGCTTCTACCGTTGTGGGGAATGTAGGATGTGCAAAGCCTGCCCTAGTACTGAATCTAAGGTGACGCAGTTTATATGGAGACAGAAAAAAGTCAGGATAGATGATTTTATTACATGTCACACGGATTATGTTGTCTATGCCATTGTCTGTAAGTGTAATTTATTATACATTGGCAAAACAAAACGACAAGTTAAAATCAGATGGGCAGAACATGTCAGGAATATTTTGAAGGGGAATGAAAATCACCCTTTTTCCCTACATTTTAAAGACAAACATGAGAACTCTCTGAAAGGTTTAAAAAGCTTTTGTGCTATAAAATGGATCAAGAACAATTGGAGGACCAGAGATAGAGACAACAGATTAGCCAGATCTGAAATGAAAAATATATTTGATTTTAATAGCCTTGCGCCGCTTGGTTTAAACCACGATTTCGAAATAAGGTGGTTTTTATAAATATGTTTTATTTTTTGTATCTGTTTATAATATGTTCCTTAAAATGTTATGTTTTGAATTATGAAATTAGGAAACAGCATTACCCAAACCAACATACCCTGTATCTTTACATGTGATGTAAACAAACCGCTGTCATCTCATGGTCAGGTGATCAGTATGGTACCAATGTAGATCGCAGTATGTGTATGAAGTTGCATTCTAGATAATTGCAGCGCATGTTTGAGTCCACATAATGGGACTGCACACCAGTAAGTTCTGATTGCCAACAGTGTGTACCACTGGTTAAATGTAAAAAAGCGGACACTGTCACGGACCAGTGCACTGACGTGATGCGCGTCATAGAGCTTCGGTCACGTGTGGTGGTCACATGTTTAACTGCGGTAATCGCGTTCGTGTTATCGCGATATATCTGCAGAAAGACTTTGACGCGATGACGCGCGTGCGTATTAACGTAATGCGCGTCATCGAACACTAGGGAAATATCAGTCATGTTATGCAGGGCTATCACGTGACACGTGAGTCACATGACCCGCAATATAATAAAAGGTCTAACGATCAGCTGTGAATGTGAATACACATTGGCTTATAAAAGTGCCAGTCATCTGCCTATTTTAACTCTGATTGGTTGATTGAATTTACACCAATCAGACCATTGCCTATATAAAACACATGATTACAATCATGTTTGTTCTCTACCTGAACAGACAGGACACGCTGCACTCCAGGGGTATGTAACTGGTTTGATGCTTAAGTTTGTTTGAATAGTTTTATAATGAAGTCAAAACTCTCTATGACTGTTGGTAAATATCATCAGTTTTTAAAATAGGAAAATGTTGTTTAGAAAGAGTTAAATAACAATGTCAGTATGTTTTAGAAAATATATGGAATCACTGTATGTTTATTATTGGTCAAGTGGGACCTAATTTCAACTTGTATTTCTAGTGATTACACACTGTGAATCTTGAAAAAGACGCTGCATAGCGTCGAAACGCGTCGACACAGTGTGTTGTTGTGGGTTACAGATTTGACTATCCATAGTGGGGGATAAATAGCTATTGGTATCCGGACCCATTGCTATTGGCTATCAACATCATCCTGCCTTTTCCCACATGGTATGGTTTTTTTCTGTTCACTCTTTTGTTTGTACTCTAATAAAGAGTGTCCTTGTCCTAATTGGATTGTATCTCTGGCTTTGATTTGTTACGAGGGATATTGGGGTCCATCTACCTATATGAAGTGATCGTAAGGCCAACAAAAGAAACCTTTATGAGTTTTCATCACGTCTTACAGAAGTAAGCTTACATGTAAGCGTCCATCACCATAAATCCTGCATATCACGTTGGGTGCCTTGAAAAAGAGGTGGAAGCTTGAACTTTCCAGTTTTGGGACTATATCCACATTTCCATTCCCTGTATTACACAGTGGTGAAAGATCTGGTCTCAATGCAGTATTATACTATGTTGCATTTTTTTTCTTTTTCATATTGAATGAACTACATCGGTCCACTGTGGCAAAACTGAATTTTCTGGACATTGAGCGCAAAAGTGAGATCGTACTTTTTTCTTTTTCTACAAGTCTGCTGGGGTTGAAAGACCTGCTGGTGAGAAAATTGTCAAGTCAAGCGGAACGCGACCTCTCAACATCTCCTCCTTCACATTCTCCCGCAACTGGGGGTGCGAGGAAAAGGCTCAGAATTCCGAGCCCACCCGCTGGCGGTGATGCAGGGCAGTCTGGAGCGACTGCTGATGCTGACATCTGGTCCGGACTGAAGGACCTGACAACGATTACGGACATGTCGTCTACTGTCACTGCATATGATTCTCTCACCATTGAAAGAAAGGTGGAGGATTATATGAGTGACCGAATCCAAGTAGGCACGTCACACAGTCCGTACTTATACTGGCAGGAAAAAGAGGAAATTTGGAGGCCCTTGCACAAACTGGCATTATTCTACCTAAGTTGCCCTCCCACAAGTGTGTACTCCGAAAGAGTGTTTAGTGCCGCCGCTCACCTTGTCAGCAATCGGCGTACGAGGTTACATCCAGAAAATGTGGAGAAGATGATGTTCATTAAAATGAATTATAATCAATTCCTCCGTGGAGACATTGACCAGCAGCAATTGCCTCCACAAAGTACACAGGGAGCTGAGATGGTGGATTCCAGTGGGGACGAATTGATAATCTGTGAGGAGGGGGATGTACACGGTGATATATCGGAGGATGACGATGAGGTGGACATCTTGCCTCTGTAGAGCCAGATTGTGCAAGGAGAGATTAATTGCTTCTTTTTTGGTGGGGGTCCAAACCAACCCGTCATTTCAGTCACAGTCGTGTGGCAGACCCTGTCACTGAAATGATGGGTTGGTTAAAGTGTGCATGTCCTGTTTATACAACATAAGGGTGGGTGGGAGGGCCCAAGGACAATTCCATCTTGCACCTCTTTTTTCTTTAATTTTTCTTTGCGTCATGTGCTGTTTGTGGAATGTTTTTTGGAAGGGCCATCCTGCGTGACACTGCAGTGCCACTCCTAGATGGGCCCGGTGTTTGTGTCGGCCACTAGGGTCGCTTATCTTACTCACACAGCTACCTCATTGCGCCTCTTTTTTTCTTTGCGTCATGTGCTGTTTGGGGAGGGTTTTTTGGAAGGGCCATCCTGCGTGACACTGCAGTGCCACTCCTAGATGGGCCCGGTGTTTGTGTCGGCCACTAGGGTCGCTTATCTTACTCACACAGCTACCTCATTGCGCCTCTTTTTTTCTTTGCGTCATGTGCTGTTTGGGGAGGGTTTTTTGGAAGGGCCATCCTGCGTGACACTGCAGTGCCACTCCTAGATGGGCACGGTGTTTGTGTCGGCCACTAGGGTCGCTTATCTTACTCACACAGCTACCTCATTGCGCCTCTTTTTTTCTTTGCGTCATGTGCTGTTTGGGGAGGGTTTTTTGGAAGGGCCATCCCGCGTGACACTGCAGTGCCACTCCTAGATGGGCCCGGTGTTTGTGTCGGCCACTAGGGTGGCTTATCTTACTCACACAGCTACCTCATTGCGCCTCTTTTTTTCTTTGCGTCATGTGCTGTTTGGGGAGGGTTTTTTGGAAGGGCCATCCTGCGTGACACTGCAGTGCCACTCCTAGATGGGCCCGGTGTTTGTGTCGGCCACTAGGGTCGCTTATCTTACTCACACAGCTACCTCATTGCGCCTCTTTTTTTCTTTGCGTCATGTGCTGTTTGGGGAGTGTTTTTTGGAAGGGCCATCCTGCGTGACACTGCAGTGCCACTCCTAGATGGGCACGGTGTTTGTGTCGGCCACTAGGGTCGCTTAGCTTAGTCATCCAGCGACCTAGGTGCAAATTTTAGGACTAAAAATAATATTGTGAGGTGTGAGGTATTCAGAATAGACTGAAAATGAGTGGAAATTATGGTTTTTGAGGTTAATAATACTTTGGGATCAAAATGACCCCCAAATTCTATGATTTAAGCTGTTTTTTAGTGTTTTTAAAAAAAAACACCCGAATCCAAAACACACCCGAATCCGACAAAAAAAATTCGGTGAGGTTTTGCCAAAACGCGGTCGAACCCAAAACACGGCCACGAAACCGAACCCAAAACCAAAACACAAAACCCGAAAAATTTCAAGTGCACATCTCTAATTTTATCGTCTCGGCCATGACTAGTGGCAGCAGCTTCAGCACGAAGTGGAAGTGGATCTTGATCTTTCCCTATTTTTTTAACCTCCACATTTTTGTTCTCCATATTTTAATGCGCACAACTAAAAGGCACCACAGGTATACAATGTAGATGGATGGATAGTATACTTTATGTATGACGACGAGTGACTGAAGACACAGAGGTAGGTACAGCAGTGGCCTACCGTACTGCTATATACAGTATAATGGACCTGGTGGACACTGTCAGCAGACTGCGTTTATAGTATAAAGAAAAAAAGACACCACAGGTATACAATGTAGATGGATGGATAGTATACTTTATGTATGACGACGAGTGACTGAAGACACAGAGGTAGGTACAGCAGTGGCCTACCGTACTGCTATATACAGTATAATGGACCTGGTGGACACTGTCAGCAGACTGCGTTTATAGTATAAAGAAAAAAGACACCACAGGTATACAATGTAGATGGATGGATAGTATACTTTATGTATGACGACGAGTGACTGAAGACACAGAGGTAGGTACAGCAGTGGCCTACCGTACTGCTATATACAGTATAATGGACCTGGTGGACACTGTCAGCAGACTGCGTTTATAGTATAAAGAAAAAAAGACACCACAGGTATACAATGTAGATGGATGGATAGTATACTTTATGTATGACGACGAGTGACTGAAGACACAGAGGTAGGTACAGCAGTGGCCTACCGTACTGCTATATACAGTATAATGGACCTGGTGGACACTGTCAGCAGACTGCGTTTATAGTATAAAGAAAAAAAGACACCACAGGTATACAATGTAGATGGATGGATAGTATACTTTATGTATGATGACGAGTGACTGAAGACACAGAGGTAGGTACAGCAGTGGCCTACCGTACTGCTATATACAGTATAATGGACCTGGTGGACACTGTCAGCAGACTGCGTTTATACTTATAGTATAAAGAAAAAAAGACACCACAGCAGTGTTTTTCAGGCAGACAAACGTATACTGGTGGTCACTGTCAGCAAAACTGTGCACTGTACTCCTGCTATAGCTGCTCCCCAGTCTCCCCCACAATTAAGCAGTGTGAGCACTCAGCACAGTCAGATATATCATGCAGCACACTAAGGCTGAGCACAGATATGGTATGGAGCGTTTTTTTCAGGCAGAGAACGGATAAAAAAAAACTAGCAAAACTCTGCACTGTACTCCTCCTAACAGCTGCTCCCCAATCCTCCCCACAATAAGCTAAGCAGTAGCAATCAGATCAACTAACTATAACTATATAAACGGAGAGGACGCCAGCCACGTCCTCTCCCTATCAATCTCAATGCACGTGTGAAAATGGCGGCGACGCGCGGCTGCTTATATAGAATCCGAATCTCGCGAGAATCCGACAGCGGGATGATGACGTTCTGGCGCACTCGGGTTAACCGAGCCATACGGGAGAATCCGAGTATCGCTCGGACCCGTCTAAAAAGGGTGAAGTTCGGGGGGGTTCGGTTTCTCGGAAACCGAACCCGCTCATCACTATTTTTAAGTGATTTAGAAGAATATTGCAACGTTTGGGCTACAAGATTTAATAAAACCCAATCAACTTAAAAAAAACATCAACGGAAACCTTCAGCATAAAAGTAGATAGGTAAAAAAAAAAAAATATTAGAAAAGAGGTTGCAAGATACAACATTTATAATATACTAAATAAAATAAATATGAATGAAAATGGTAAATGTAACATAGGTAATATTGGTGTATCTGAGGTTCACTGCAAACTGTTCCATGGCCCTCATACCGAGTTGATCGCTTGCTAGCAGCTTTTAGCAGCAGTGTAAACACTAAGCCGCCGCCCTCTGGGAGTGTATCTTAGCTTAGCAGAAGTGCGAACTGCTCATAAATATTTTCGAGCAGTTTCTGAGTAGCTCCAGACCTACTCTTACCTTGCGATCACTGCAGACAGTTTGGTTGATGCCTTGACGTCACAAACACGCCCTGCGTTCGGCCAGCCACGCCCCCGTTTCCCCAGGCACGCTTGCGTTTTCATCTGACACGCCTGCGTTTTTTAGCACACTCCCGGAAAACGGTCAGTTACCTTCCGGAAACGCCTCTTTCCTGTCAATCACTCACCGATCAGCAGTGCGACTGAAAAGGGCCGCTCGACCTTGTGTAAAACTGCATACTTTTGTGTGAAAGTACTTCGCCCGTGCGCACTGCGGCCCATACGCATGCGCAAAAATGCCGGTTTTTGGCCTGATCGCCGCGCTGCCAACGAAAGCAGCTAGTGATCAACTCGGAATGAGGGCCTATACCAGGTGTCTTACTTTACATAGGGTTACCGGCTAACTTATAGTAACAGCCAGTGATTTCCCCTCCTGCCCATACACGGTGACACTGTGCTCAGTGGGCCTAATTCTGAGTTAATCGCAGCAGCAATTTTGTTAGCAGTTGGGCAAAACTATGTGCACTGCAGGGGGGGCAGATGTTACATGTGCAGAGAGAGTTAGGTTTGGGTGTGGTGTGTTCAATCTGCAATCTAATTTGCAGTGTAAAAATAAAGCAGCCAGTATTTACCCTGCACAGAAACAAAATAACCCACCCAAATCTAACTCTCTCTGCACATGTTATATCTGCCTCCCCTGCAGTGCACATGGTTTTGCCCAACTGCTAACAAAATTCCTGCTGCGATCAACTTGGAATTACCCCCAGTGTGAGGATTACTGACTCGTTCAATTATTAACAAACTTCTCATTAAATCTGTCAAAGTCTTCCAATCAAATCCACAGCTAATGTGAAGGTCAAAAAAATTATAAGCCTGGTTCCTCTGGGTATGAGAACACAGCCTTCAACACCGTCCTACATCGATCCAAGTGGTCATTAGAGATATGTGCAATCGATTCAGCCAATTCTGAAGTTCAGCTGGATCGGGCCAGATTTGCCCAATGTCAGCCAAAAACTGTACTGCTACTCCTCACAAAGCATGAAACATTATCCAGAGACCATCATTCTGTATACCAGCTGCGGGTAGGAGGGAGGGAGGGCGGACGGCTAAGCAGGGAGCCGGGAGGCTGCGGTTCTTGGCCAAACCCCTCTCTCTGTGTGGCTGGGCCTGCCCATCTGGTCATTGGTCCATCTGGCATCTGCCATAAGTGCCAGATAGCCAGAATAGCTTTGTCGTCAGTTGCACCAAATAACCTTTTTCAGCATGTCAGGTCTTTGGCGGACTTACTGCACCTAGCATCTGTTTCATGCAAAATATACATCTAATTCACATTAATAAAACAACTTAATCAAACCTACTTTTCTAGATTGCACAGAACAATTTGATGTGTGACAATTGTATACAGTATGTATGAGAATGAGTCTATATACGATTCAGACTCATCAGTGCCGTTTCTTGGGCCGGACGAGCTGTGCTAATGCCACGGCAACAGCATTGTTACTGTTTGGAATACTATTTAAAATGCCCCTCCCAAAATGGCCGCCACCTCATAGAACACAGTTTTTAAGGATGCTAGAGGAGGCGGCCATTTTGAGAAGGTAATTTTCAATACTTGAACTGGGGACAGGTGCGAACAGCGCTCCCCACGAGACTGCAGACAGTGGCGGCAGTGGCAGGGGAGATCCCCTGAAAATAAGCAGAACTCCATGACAATGAGTAGGTACTGTAGTATTACAGTAGGGGCATAATATGTTGACAGGGGCATGTGGGGGCATAATATGGTGTCAGGGCATTACAGTGGGGGCATATATGATGACAGAAGCATGTGGGGGAATAATACGGTGTTAGAGGCATTACAGTGGGGGCATAATATGGTGACAGGGGCATTACTGTGTGGGGCTTAATATGGTGCAAGGGGCATTACTGTGTGGGGCATAATATGGTGTAACAGACACTATGTCAGTGAAAAGTAGCCTATTCCTTCTAGGCCACACCCATTGCAGAAAAGCCACACCCATTACAGTGAAGCCAAGCCCCATTTACTTTTTTATGTATATAGGGTGGGGGAGGTGGAAACATTTTTTTAGTGTTCGCACTGGGAGCCATATTGTCTAGAAACGGCCCTGAGACTCATTCATTCAGTGGCTGTGGCTTTTTCTCATGACAACGCCCATTGCGCTTCATCTGCGACTGTGTAATACTGTATGTGTGTAAAACTAATTCCTCTGCTGTTAAAGTCACAGCCCAGCCTCTCTAGTATACTTTGATTGATGCTAGGTGAATCAGAACACATCTGTACGTACAACATCTGTAAGTCATTACACATGCCTATATAATACTGTATAACAGCACTTTACTGTATGCGGAATTACAGCGCACAGTGAGAAAGTATAAGCCAGCAGCCTTACACCCCCCCGGAAATGTAGCCGCCTTGCAGCACGCTGTTTCACAATTGAAGATGTTGTATGTCGCCGTGTTTTAATGCATTAAATATGTTTTCAGCGATCCCTTCGGCACTGGAGGTTTTAATAATATATATAGAAACTCTTAAATATGTCTGGATTGGAGACATAGCTTCTTATTGCGTTACTCTATCACCCTAAACGTCTCGGTGGAAATCATTTGCTGTGTGCAATAATTCTCAGTTCTACAGAAGCCAGTTGTGGGTTTGCTGTTTGTTATGTACAGTAGGTATTAAAAAGTAGGTATTTTTTTTAATAATATCCTATATCTAAGGAGCTAATGCAGGATCAGAAATTTTACGGAGCGAACATTCATTTCTTTTTCTTCTCCTACAACAAGAGAGAAAGAGAAAAATGTGTCTAATGTGTGTTACTGTATTCTCCTTCCAGGATTTGCATTTAGTGGAAAGTACTGTGATAATAACCCAAAGATCTATAACCAGTGGTGCCAGTAGAAACATTTTCTTAGTGGTACTGAGTGCCAAAAAAATGGGCGTGGTCATGGATTGTGAGGGGGCGTGGTCACATGCTGCTAGTGGGAGTGGCTACATGACACTAGCGGTGTGGCCACATGACAGCCCCCTTTTTTTGGGGGGGGAATCTGGAGGCAAGGCTAAAAATATACAGTGATACCTCCAGTATAATAGAAATATATAGTGATACCTCCAGTATAATAGAAATATATAGTGATACCTCCAGTATAATAGAAATATATAGTGATACCTCCAGTATAATAGAAATATATAGTGATACTAGAGATGAGCGCCTGAAATTTTTCGGGTTTTGTGTTTTGGTTTTGGGTTCGGTTCCGCGGCCGTGTTTTGGGTTCGAACGCGTTTTGGCAAAACCTCACCGAATTTTTTTTGTCGGATTCGGGTGTGTTTTGGATTCGGGTGTTTTTTTCCAAAAACACTAAAAAACAGCTTAAATCATAGAATTTGGGGGTCATTTTGATCCCAAAGTATTATTAACCTCAAAAACCATAATTTACACTCATTTTCAGTCTATTCTGAATACCTCACACCTCACAATATTATTTTTAGTCCTAAAATTTGCACCGAGGTCGCTGTGTGAGTAAGATAAGCGACCCTAGTGGCCGACACAAACACCGGGCCCATCTAGGAGTGGCACTGCAGTGTCACGCAGGATGTCCCTTCCAAAAAACCCTCCCCAAACAGCACATGACGCAAAGAAAAAAAGAGGCGCAATGAGGTAGCTGTGTGAGTAAGATTAGCGACCCTAGTGGCCGACACAAACACCGGGCCCATCTAGGAGTGGCACTGCAGTGTCACGCAGGATGTCCCTTCCAAAAAACCCTCCCCAAACAGCACATGACGCAAAGAAAAAAAGAGGCTTTTTACTGATATTTGGTGTTTTGGATTTGACATGCTCTGTACTATGACATTGGGCATCGGCCTTGGCAGACGACGTTGCTGGCATTTCATCGTCTCGGCCATGACTAGTGGCAGCAGCTTCAGCACGAGGTGGAAGTGGATCTTGATCTTTCCCTAATTTTGGAACCTCAACATTTTTGTTCTCCATATTTTAATAGGCACAACTAAAAGGCACCTCAGGTAAACAATGGAGATGGATGGATTGGATACTAGTATACAATTATGGACGGGCTGCCGAGTGCCGACACAGAGGTAGCCACAGCCGTGAACTACCGCACTGTACTGTGTCTGCTGCTAATATATAGACTGGTTGATAAAGAGATAGTATACTCGTAACTAGTATGTATGTATAAAGAAAGAAAAAAAAACCACGGTTAGGTGGTATATACAATTATGGACGGGCTGCCGAGTGCCGACACAGAGGTAGCCACAGCCGTGAACTACCGCACTGTACTGTGTCTGCTGCTAATATATAGACTGGTTGATAAAGAGATAGTATACTCGTAACTAGTATGTATGTATAAAGAAAGAAAAAAAAACCACGGTTAGGTGGTATATACAATTATGGACGGGCTGCCGAGTGCCGACACAGAGGTAGCCACAGCCGTGAACTACCGCACTGTACTGTGTCTGCTGCTAATATAGACTGGTTGATAAAGAGATAGTATACTACTAATATTATATACTGGTGGTCAGGTCACTGGTCACTAGTCACACTGGCAGTGGCACTCCTGCAGCAAAAGTGTGCACTGTTTAATTTTAATATAATATTATGTACTCCTGGCTCCTGCTATAACCTATAACTGGCACTGCAGTAGTGCTCCCCAGTCTCCCCCACAATTATAAGCTGTGTGAGCTGAGCAGTCAGACAGATATATAATATATATAGATGATGCAGCACACTGGCCTGAGCCTGAGCAGTGCACACAGATATGGTATGTGACTGACTGAGTCACTGTGTGTATCGCTTTTTTCAGGCAGAGAACGGATATATTAAATAAACTGCACTGTGTGTCTGGTGGTCACTCACTATATAATATATTATGTACTCCTGGCTCCTGCTATAACCTATAACTGGCACTGCAGTAGTGCTCCCCAGTCTCCCCCACAATTATAAGCTGTGTGAGCTGAGCAGTCAGACAGATATATATAATATTATATATAGATAATAGATGATGCAGCACACTGGCCTGAGCCTGAGCAGTGCACACAGATATGGTATGTGACTGAGTCACTGTGTGCTGTGTATCGCTTTTTTCAGGCAGAGAACGGATTATAAATAAAAGTGGTGGTCACTGGTCACTATCAGCAAAACTCTGCACTGTACACTACTGAGTACTCCTAATGCTCCCCAAAATTAGTAAATCAAGTGTCTCTCTAATCTATTCTAATTCTAAACGGAGAGGACGCCAGCCACGTCCTCTCCCTATCAATCTCAATGCACGTGTGAAAATGGCGGCGACGCGCGGCTCCTTATATAGAATCCGAGTCTCGTGATAGAATCCGAGCCTCGCGAGAATCCGACAGCGTCATGATGACGTTCGGGCGCGCTCGGGTTAACCGAGCAAGGCGGGAAGATCCGAGTCGCTCGGACCCGTGAAAAAAAACATGAAGTTCTGGCGGGTTCGGATTCAGAGAAACCGAACCCGCTCATCTCTAAGTGATACCTCCAGTATAATAGAAATATATAGTGATACCTCCAGTATAATAGCAATATATAGTGATACCTCCAGTATAATAGAAATATATAGTGATACCTCCAGTATAATAGAAATATATAGTGATACCTCCAGTATAATAGAAATATAAAGTAATGCCTCTAGTATAATAGAAATATATAGTGATACCTCCAGTATAATAATATATAGTGATACCTCCAGTATAATAGAAATATATAGTTATGCCTCCAATATAATAGAAATATATAGTAATGCCTCCAGTATAATAGAAATATATAGTGATACTTCCAGTATAATAGAAATATATAGTGATACCTCCAGTATAATAGAAATATATAGTGATACCTCCAGTATAATAGAAATATATAGTGATACCTCCAGCATAATAGAAATATATAGTAATGCCTCCAGTATAATAGAAATAATAAGAATTTACTTACCGATAATTCTATTTCTCATAGTCCGTAGTGGATGCTGGGAACTCCGAAAGGACCATGGGAATAGCGGCTCCGCAGGAGACTGGGCACAAAAGTAAAAGCTTTAGGACTAGCTGGTGTGCACTGGCTCCTCCCCCTATGACCCTCCTCCAAGCCTCAGTTAGGATACTGTGCCCGGACGAGCGTACACAATAAGGAAGGATTTTGAATCCCGGGTAAGACTCATACCAGCCACACCAATCACACCGTACAACCTGTGATCTGAACCCAGTTAACAGCATGATAACAGAGGAGCCTCTGAAAAGATGGCTCACAACAATAATAACCCGATTTTTGTAACTATGTACAAGTATTGCAGACAATCCGCACTTGGGATGGGCGCCCAGCATCCACTACGGACTATGAGAAATAGAATTATCGGTAAGTAAATTCTTATTTTCTCTGACGTCCTAGTGGATGCTGGGAACTCCGAAAGGACCATGGGGATTATACCAAAGCTCCCAAACGGGCGGGAGAGTGCGGATGACTCTGCAGCACCGAATGAGAGAACTCCAGGTCCTCCTCAGCCAGGGTATCAAATTTGTAAAATTTAGCAAACGTGTTTGCCCCTGACCAAGTAGCTGCTCGGCAAAGTTGTAAGGCCGAGACCCCTCGGGCAGCCGCCCAAGATGAGCCCACTTTCCTTGTGGAATGGGCTTTTACAGATTTTGGCTGTGGCAGGCCTGCCACAGAATGTGCAAGCTGAATTGTACTACAAATCCAACGAGCAATAGTCTGCTTAGAAGCAGGAGCACCCAGCTTGTTGGGTGCATACAGGATAAACAGCGAGTCAGATTTTCTGACTCCAGCCGTCCTGGAAACATATATTTTCAGGGCCCTGACTACGTCCAGCAACTTGGAATCCTCCAAGTCCCTAGTAGCCGCAGGTACCACAATAGGCTGGTTTAAGTGAAACGCTGAAAACACCTTAGGGAGAAATTGAGGACGAGTCCTCAATTCTGCCCTGTCCGTATGAAAAATTAGGTAAGGGCTTTTATAGGATAAAGCCGCCAATTCTGAGACACGCCTGGCTGAAGCCAGGGCTAACAGCATTACCACTTTCCATGTGAGATATTTTAAGTCCACAGTGGTGAGTGGTTCAAACCAATGTGATTTTAGGAACCCCAAAACTACATTGAGATCCCAAGGTGCCACTGGAGGCACAAAAGGAGGCTGTATATGCAGTACCCCCTTGACAAACATCTGAACTTCAGGGACTGAAGCTAGTTCTTTCTGGAAGAAAATCGACAGGGCCGAAATTTGAACCTTAATGGATCCTAATTTTAGGCCCATAGACAGTCCTGTTTGCAGGAAATGCAGGAAACGACCCAGTTGAAATTCCTCTGTAGGGGCCTTCCTGGCCTCACACCACGCAACATATTTACGCCAAATACGGTGATAATGTTGCACAGTTACATCCTTCCTGGCTTTGATCAGGGTAGGGATGACTTCATCCGGAATGCCTTTTTCCTTCAGGATCCGGCGTTCAACCGCCATGCCGTCAAACGCAGCCGCGGTAAGTCTTGGAACAGACAGGGTCCCTGCTGGAGCAGGTCCTTTCTTAGAGGTAGAGGCCACGGGTCCTCCGTGAGCATCTCTTGAAGTTCCGGGTACCAAGTCCTTCTTGGCCAATCCGGAGCCACGAGTATAGATCTTACTCCTCTCCTTCTTATGATTCTCAGTACCTTGGGTATGAGAGGCAGAGGAGGGAACACATACACTGACTGGTACACCCACGGTGTTACCAGAGCGTCCACAGCTATTGCCTGAGGGTCCCTTGACCTGGCGCAATATCTGTCTAGTTTTTTGTTGAGGCGGGACGCCATCATGTCCACCTTTGGTTTTTCCCAACGGTTCACAATCATGTGGAAGACTTCTGGGTGAAGTCCCCACTCCCCCGGGTGGAGGTCGTGTCTGCTGAGGAAGTCTGCTTCCCAGTTGTCCACTCCCGGAATGAACACTGCTGACAGTGCTATCACATGATTTTCCGCCCAGCGAAGAATCCTTGCAACTTCCGTCATTGCCCTCCTGCTTCTTGTGCCGCCCTGTCTGTTTACGTGGGCGACTGCCGTGATGTTGTCCGACTGGATCAACACCGGCTGACCCTGAAGCAGAGGCCTTGCTTGACTTAGGGCATTGTAAATGGCCCTTAGTTCCAGGATATTTATGTGAAATGACGTTTCCATGCTTGACCACAAGCCCTGGAAATTTCTTCCCTGTGTGACTGCTCCCCAGCCTCTCAGGCTGGCATCCGTGGTCACCAGGACCCAGTCCTGAATGCCGAATCTGCGGCCCTCTAGAAGATGAGCACTCTGCAACCACCACAGGAGAGACACCCTTGTCCTTGGAGACAGGGTTATCCGCTGATGCATCTGAAGATGCGATCCGGACCATTTGTCCAGCAGATCCCACTGAAAAGTTCTTGCGTGGAATCTGCCGAATGGAATCGCTTCGTAAGAAGCCACCATTTTTCCCAGGACCCTTGTGCATTGATGCACTGACACTTGGCCTGGTTTTAGGAGGTTCCTGACTAGCTCGGATAACTCCCTGGCTTTCTCCTCCGGGAGAAACACCTTTTTCAGGACTGTGTCCAGAATCATCCCTAGGAACAGCAGACGTGTCGTCTGAATCAGCTGCGATTTTGGAATATTTAGAATCCACCCGTGCTGTCGTAGTACTACTTGAGATAGTGCTACTCCGACCTCTAACTGTTCCCTGGACCTTGCCCTTATCAGGAGATCGTCCAAGTAAGGGATAATTAAGATGCCTTTTCTTCGAAGAAGAATCATCATTTCGGCCATTACCTTGGTAAAGACACGGGGTGCCGTGGACAATCCAAACGGCAGCGTCTGAAACTGATAATGACAGTTCTGTACCACAAACCTGAGGTACCCTTGGTGAGAAGGGCAAATTGGGACATGGAGGTAAGCATCCTTGATGTCCAGAGACACCATATAGTCCCCTTCTTCCAGGTTCGCTATCACTGCTCTGAGTGACTCCATCTTGAATTTGAACCTTTGTATGTAAGTGTTCAAGGATTTCAGATTTAAAATAGGTCTCACCGAGCCGTCCGGCTTCGGTACCACAAACAACGTGGAATAATACCCCTTTCCCTGTTGTAGGAGGGGTACCTTGATTATCACCTGCTGGGAATACAGCTTGTGAATGGCTTCCAATACCGCCTCCCTGTCGGAGGGAGACGTTGGTACAGCAGACTTCAGGAAACGGCGAGGGGGAGACGTCTCGAGTTCCAATTTGTACCCCTGAGATACTACCTGCAGGATCCAGGGGTCCACTTGCGAGTGAGCCCACTGTGCGCTGAAATTCTTGAGACGGGCCCCCACCGTGCCTGAGTCCGCTTGTAAGGCCCCAGCGTCATGCTGAGGACTTGGCAGAAGCGGGGGAGGGCTTCTGTTCCTGGGAAGAGGCTGCCTGCTGCAGTCTTTTTCCCCTTCCTCTGCCCCGGGGCAGATATGAGTGGCCTTTTGCCCGCTTGCCCTTATGGGGACGAAAGGACTGAGCCTGAAAAGACGGTGTCTTTTTCTGCTGAGAGGTGACCTGGGGTAAAAAGGTGGATTTCCCAGCCGTTGCCGTGGCCACCAGGTCCGATAGACCGACCCCAAAAAACTCCTCCCCTTTATACGGCAATACTTCCATATGCCGTTTGGAATCCGCATCACCTGACCACTGTCGCGTCCATAACCCTCTTCTGGCAGAAATGGACAGCGCACTTACTCTTGATGCCAGAGTGCAAATATCCCTCTGTGCATCTCGCATATATAGAAATGCATCCTTTAAATGCTCTATAGTCAATAATATACTGTCCCTGTCCAGGGTATCAATATTTTCAGTCAGGGAATCCGACTAAGCCACCCCAGCACTGCACATCCAGGCTGAGGCGATTGCTGGTCGCAGTATAATACCAGTATGTGTGTATATACTTTTAAGGATATTTTCCAGCTTCCTATCAGCTGGTTCCTTGAGGGCGGCCGTATCAGGAGACGGTAACGCCACTTGTTTTGATAAGCGTGTGAGCGCCTTATCTACCCTAGGGGGTGTTTCCCAACGCGCCCTAACCTCTGGCGGGAAAGGGTATAATGCCAATAATTTTTTAGAA
This sequence comes from Pseudophryne corroboree, assembly GCF_028390025.1. Taxonomy (NCBI): domain Eukaryota; kingdom Metazoa; phylum Chordata; class Amphibia; order Anura; family Myobatrachidae; genus Pseudophryne; species Pseudophryne corroboree. The sequence goes on from NC_086451.1 coordinate 473,426,866, forward strand.
ATTAGCAGTTTTTTATCGGGGGAAACCCACGCTTCATCACACACCTCATTTAATTCATCTGATTCAGGAAAAACTACGGGTAGTTTTTTCACACCCCACATAAAACCCTTTTTTGTGGTACTTGTAGTATCAGAAATGTTCAAAACCTCCTTCATTGCCGTGATCATGTAACGTGTGGCCCTACTGGAAAATACGTTTGTTTCCTCACCGTCGACACTGGAGTCAGTGTCCGTTCCATAAGACCATCCAGTCAGGTGTCGACTCCCTAGGGGGTGACATCACTATTACAGGCAATTGCTCCGCCTCCATACCATTTTCCTCCTCATACATGTCGACACAACGTACCGACACACAGCACACACACAGGGAATGCTCTGATAGAGGACAGGACCCCACTAGCCCTTTGGGGAGACAGAGGGAGAGTTTGCCAGCACACACCAGAGCGCTATATATATATATACAGGGATAACCTTATATAAGTGTTTTTCCCCTTATATAGCTGCTGTATTGATTTATCTGCCAAATTAGTGCCCCCCCTCTCTTGTTTTACCCTGTTTCTGTAGTGCAGGACTGCAGGGGAGAGTCAGGGAGCTTCCCTCCAACGGAGCTGTGAGGGAAAATGGCGCCAGTGTGCTGAGGAGATAGGCTCCGCCCCTTTGTCGGCGGCCTTTCCTCCCGCTTTTTCAAGGAAAAACTGGCAGGGGTTAAATGCATCCATATAGCCCAGGAGCTATATGTGATGTATTTTTTGCCATCTAAGGTATTTTTATTGCGTCTCAGGGCGCCCCCCCCCCAGCGCCCTGCACCCTCAGTGACCGGAGTGTGAAGTGTGCTGAGAGCAATGGCGCACAGCTGCGGTGCTGTGCGCTACCTTATTGAAGACAGGACGTCTTCTGCCGCCGATTTTCCGGACCTCTTCTGCTCTTCTGGCTCTGTAAGGGGGACGGCGGCGCGGCTCTGGGACCCATCCATGGCTGGGCCTGTGATCGTCCCTCTGGAGCTAATGTCCAGTAGCCTAAGAAGCCCAATCCACTCTGCACGCAGGTGAGTTCGCTTCTTCTCCCCTTAGTCCCTCGATGCAGTGAGCCTGTTGCCAGCAGGACTCACTGAAAATAAAAAACCTAATTTAAACTTTTACTCTAAGCAGCTCAGGAGAGCCACCTAGATTGCACCCTTCTCGTTCGGGCACAAAAATCTAACTGAGGCTTGGAGGAGGGTCATAGGGGGAGGAGCCAGTGCACACCAGCTAGTCCTAAAGCTTTTACTTTTGTGCCCAGTCTCCTGCGGAGCCGCTATTCCCATGGTCCTTTCGGAGTTCCCAGCATCCACTAGGACGTCAGAGAAATAAAGTAATGCCTCCAGTATAATAGAAATATATAGTGATACCTCCAGTATAATAGAAATATATAGTGATACCTCCAGTATAATAGAAATATATAGTTATGCCTCCAGTATAATAGAAATATATAGTGATACCTCCAGTATAATAGAAATATATAGTAATGCCTCCAGTATAATAGAAATATATAGTGATACTTCCAGTATAATAGAAATATATAGTGATACCTCCGGTATAATAGAAATATATAGTGATACCTCCAGTATAATAGAAATATATAGTGATACCTCCAGTATAATAGAAATATATAGTGATACCTCCAGTATAATAGAAATATATAGTGATACCTCCAGTATAATAGAAATATATAGTGATACCTCCAGTATAATAGAAATATATAGTGATACCTCCAGTATAATAGAAATATAAAGTAATGCCTCCAGTATAATAGAAATATATAGTGATACTTCCAGTATAATAGAAATATATAGTGATACCTCCAGTATAATAGAAATATATAGTAATGCCTCCAGTATAATAGAAATATATAGTACTGCCTCCAGTATAATAGAAATACATAGTGATGCCTCCAGTATAATAGAAATATATAGTGATACTTCCAGTATAATAGAAATATATAGTGATACCTCCCGTCAGAGGCGGAACTACCGCCAGTGCAACCAGTGCGTTGCACTGGGGCCCGCCTCTGTCCAGGGGCCCAAAGCATGTAATGAGTCAAAACTGACTCATTACATGCCGCTGTGTGCTGCGGGCAACCGCTACCCGCAGCACACAGCCGTCCAGAGTGGAGAGGAGCGCACTGCAGCGGCCACGGGGGAGAAGGAGGAGGAGGGAGGTGGAGAAGGGAGCCGCAGCAGCGCTTTGTTACTGGTGGAGGCGCTGCTGCTGCTGCCCCTCTGCTTCACTATAGGCTGTCTTCCGAGAACAGCCTATAGTGAAGCAGAGGGGCAGCAGCAGCAGCGCCTCCACCAATAACACAGCGCTGCTGCGGCTCCCTCCTCCACCTCCCTCCTCCTCCTTCTCTCCTGCCTGGGAATCGTCAGAAGCTGCACCGAGGAGCCTGAGCCAGCAGAGAGGGTATGTATAATTCTTCTTTCTTTCTTTCTTTCTTTCTTTCTTTCTTTCTTTCTTTCTTTCTTTCTTTCTTTCTTTCTTTCTTTCTTTCGACTGTCTGCCGCAATGTGTAAAAATGGGGAATCTGCCTGCCGCAATGTGTAAAAATGGGGAATCTGCCTGCCGCAATGTGTAAAAATGGGGAATCTGCCTGCCGCAATGTGTAAAAAGGGGAATCTGCCTGCCGTAATGTGTAAAAAGGGGGAATCTGCCTGCCGTAATGTGTAAAAAGGGGGAATCTGCCTGCCGCAATGTGTAACAAGGGCACGCTGTCTGCCGTTATGTGTAAAAAGTGCACGCTGTCTGCCGCTATGTGTAACAAGGGCACGCTGTCTGCCGTTATGTGTAAAAAGTGCACGCTGTCTGCCGTAATGTGTAAAAAGGGGGACGCTGTCTGCCGTAATGTGTAAAAAGGGGACGCTGTCTGCCGTAATGTGTAAAAATAGGAATCTGTTCACCGTAAGGTGTAAAAGGGTCTCTACCTGGTGTAGTGATGCTACTGTGCGGCGTAATTTGAATAATGGAGACTACTGTGCACCGTTTTATGAATTGGTATTATTTTGTGGCCACACCCCTTCCCCACGAAGCCACGCCACTATGTATTTTTGCGCGCGCCTATGGCACGCACTGCCCCTGTTTTGCATGCAGGGGTGGGGCTCCGATGCCGTTTCTTGCACACAGCGCTAAAATGTCTAGTTTCGGCACTGTTGCTAGGTATCCACTTCTCTGGCCCTGAGCAGGTCCCCCTCACCAGATCCTCTCCAGGGGTGAGGGGGTGGACTTGGATGGGATGGGGGGGAAAGCATTTTGCCGCACCTGGGCCCACCGCTCGCTAGTTCCACCACTGCCTCCAGTATAATAGAAATATATAGTGATACTTCCAGTATAATAGAAATATATAGTGATACCTCCAGTATAATAGAAATATATAGTGATACCTTCAGTATAATAGAAATATATAGTACTGCCTCCAGTATAATAGAAATATATAGTGATACCTCCAGTGTAATAGAAATATATAGTGAAATCTCCAGTATAATAGAAATATATAGTAATGCCTCCAGTATAATAGAAATATATAGTAATGCCTCCAGTATAATAGAAATATATAGTGATGCCTCCAGTATAATAGAAATATATAGTAATGCCTCCAGTATAATAGAAATATATAGTGATGCCTCCAGTACAATAGAAATATATAGTGATGCCTCCAGTACAATAGAAATATATAGTGATACCTCCAGTATAATAGAAATATAAAGTGATGCCTCCAGTATAATAGAAATATATAGTGATACCTCCAGTATAATAGAAATATATAGTAATGCCTCCAGTATAATAGAAATATATAGTGATACCTCCAGTATAATAGAAATATATAGTGATACCTCCAGTATAATAGAAATATATAGTGATGCCTCCAGTATAATAGAAATATAGTTATGCCTCCAGTATAATAGAAATATATAGTGATACCTCCAGTATAATAAAATATATAGTAATACCCCCAGTATAATAGAAATATATAGTAATGCGTCCAGTATAATAGAAATATATAGTGATACCTCCATTATAATAGAAATATATAGTAATACCCCCAGTATAATAGAAATATATAGTGATACCGCCAGTATAATAGAAATATATAGTGATACCTCCAGTATAATAGAAATATATAGTGATACCTCCATTATAATAGAAATATATAGTGATACCTCCAGTATAATAAAATATATAGTAATACCCCCAGTATAATAGAAATATATAGTAATGCCTCCAGTATAATAGAAATATATAGTGATACCTCCAGTATAATAGAAATATATAGTGATACCGCCAGTATAATAGAAATATATAGTAATACCCCCGGTATAATAGAAATATATAGTGATACCGCCAGTATAATAGAAATATATAGTGATACCTCCAGTATAATAGAAATATATAGTGATACCTCCAGTATAATAGAAATATATAGTAATGCCCCCAATTTAATAACAATTTATAGTAATGCCTCCATTATAACAGGAAAATGCAGCCACTGTCACACTCCCAGTAACCCTGACAACGTGGGAGGAGCCGTCATGCTGCCAGGCACCATGGTCTTGTTGCTTTGTGGCACATTATAATTGTGGTAATGGCAAAGTGTGCGGCTCCTACTGTATTGTGTCTTCCATTCGACCAAATGCTTAGTGAACCCCAACATTACTGTACTGTATGTCTCAAAACCAGCAATTAACTATATCAGAATCAATTAATCATGTCAGAGTAGATACTAGCGTAGATATAATGTCAGCCCTAAATAAACAATTTTATTTTTGACTCTAAAGGGGCTCTTGAAGCAGAAATTACCGCAGGGTTCTATATGACTCAGTCGGGCACTGATTGATAACACAGAATGGAGCAATATTTTGGCTTTGAGATGAACTTAACATTTGAACAAATGCTTATCTAAAATTAATCTCAACCTTTATCTCAAAGTCTGTCCTAAAAAAAATGGCAACAGAAGCCCCGTCGCAGAGAGAGAGAGTGATGCAAGAGGAAAGCTTTCAACTCGGAACTCAAATGTCAGAAATAGGCTTTAGGGTCAAAGCCATCCGTTCCTCTGATATCCTTTTTAACTTACCAGAAATCACAAAGTAAAATGACTATCATGTTAATATATTTATTTCCAGCACCTATCGCAGCCTCAGATGCCGAGTCATTTTCATCTCTGCTTAGATTTAGCTCAGTGTTGCGATGATTAGGATGGAAACTTCAAAAGGGCTGAAATATCATGAGACACACAACACATGAAGATGGAGATATTAAACACATACTATATTCATGCTTTTAACTTCACCTGGCTGCTGACTTTTTGATGATAGATTTATTCCTTCTCAGTCTGGAGCTAGAGCAGAGCATTCTGGGTAAGTCATAAATGGATAAAATGTGAAAAAAGTTTTCACCTTGGCCAAGATCTTGAAGACTTCAATAAACAGTTTAGTTGGAAAGTGCAGTAAGTTCCCTAATGTCTACCCAAAAATTCTTCCATTTAGATATTTGAAACCTCTTTTTTTTGGTTACAGTAGGAATAATTATTCTACGTGGTTATGTCGATTTCTTTTTTTCTAACTCCAATAAATAAAATAGCTATTTATAAAGGTTGCAATGGCCTTCTGCATAAATCTTTTGTTTGATACTCATCATCATAATCAACAGCTCCCTTTGTGTTGATGAGTAAGAGGTTTTATGGTACATTATGGGAACTTTATCATTTATCAATGTAGCATTTTAAAAAAACATTCTGTCACATGCTAAACTGAATCCAAACCTTCATTTACTGGTTAAGCTTAAAACCTAGGAGTCTAAATAATAACTTAATTGAAATGTTTAAATCATAACACCTGGAGTCTAACAGTCAATGTGAGTCCTAATGATTTGTCTTTGAATACTTGAATAGTATATATATATATATATATATATATACATACAGTATATAAATGTGAAAGCACTCACTCACTCAGTCAGTCAGTCACTCAGTCAGTCAGTCACTCACTCACTCACTCACTCACTCACTCACTCACTCACTCATCACTGATTCTCTTACTTCCCAATATGTTAGGAAGATGAAATGTAACATAGGTATTCTGCAGGCGGGAAATAGGAAAACTACGTCATTAACATTTTTAACAAACCTCCCCTAAGGGAATGAAAAGGGGGTTGACATAATTACATCATCACCGATGCGTGGCTTGCATTGCGTGAATGATAACGCCCAAATGGACAATCGGATCAAAATTTGGATTGCACCTCCAGTGCGTAGAGTTTAATTAACTGGTCCTGTCACTTTTTACTGTATCTGCTACGGGTGTTCCTCGGGTAATGCCAAGAACCATGGATTAATATTTACTTACATTAGCACGTCTCAGATTTACATCTCTAGAGATTTACCACATTTTTAACACTCATTTATATTTACAACCGTGAAAATCAGAAACTCCCGTGCGAAGAACGGGTAGAACAGCTAGTATACTGTATATATACTAGCTGTTCTACCCATGTGTATGTGTTTTACGGTTAGGGGCAGATGTTGTATGTGATAGGTTTTGGGTGGTTTTGTGCTGCATTGTGGAGGGGGGTGAAGGGACTGTGGGTGGCGGAGCGTGTTGTGGGAAGGTCTAGCAAGGATGGGGAAGGTGTTTTGTGTGTGCAGCGGGTGGGGGAGGGTGCGTGCGTGTTGCTAGGAGTGTGAAGGGTGAGTGTGTGTGTGTGTAAGGGAGAAGAGGTTGCATTGTTTGTGTGCTGATATGCGATGGTATATCTCTGGCTGCTGGCTGGAGCTGTAAAGTGTTGTGGTGATAGGGCTGTGTGGGACCATGAGGTGGCACTTGTTCCCCCCCTTGTGATGGGGGCATGCGAGTGTGGATTAGGGCAAAAGGCATTGCTGCACATACTGGGATGGATGATAGTGCAAGGTGGGCGTCTGTGAGTATATTGTACAGAAGATATAGAGAGCTAATATGGCGCCAACTTCAATATAAAGCAGCTACCCCCATTGCACCAAAAGGTATTCCCTATTACCAAAGTGTCGATGTGAGTATATATAGAATTAGTGCAATAGGGTGCGCTTCAAAGATCAATCTAAGACGTGGCACATAGATTGCTTAAACGTGAGAATAAAAACATATACTTCCCTTAATACTTTCACATATGCAAATGCGGTCCTCAGAGGGATTCCATATGAAAAGAGCAGATAAATAAGCATATAGTGTAGTATATTTGTATAGGGAAGATTTATTACAATGACATTCAATTTAAAAAGTAAAAATTGGTAACATGCACATAAAAACTAGTAATCCTTTTAAAATTCAATTCCCAAATGGGGGTTATAAGGGTGGAGGATTACCAGAAGGGAGTGTATAGTGGGCGTTTCAGATGTAACCTTAGGGTAACTGGCTCCGGAACCTGGTTCCCTCGTCCACGTCACACACGTCTGGTCAGCCTTTCCCCTTTCTGCAGTTCATCCAAGTCTCCAAACTCCTGCTGCTACGCGTTTCGGGATCAACCCTTCATCAGGCAGTGAGAGTGGAGTGTACAGGTATCCTATTTATACCATTAGTAGGATTCGTTTCCGGGTCAGGGGTCATGCCTGAACAAGTATGGTAAATACATATTCCTTTTCGATTTTCACTTAAATAATCTAATCTGCTTAACACATGACATAAAAGTATCATATACAATTTGTTTAAAAACTTAAATTTCATAATACATAATCTGATGAATAGGATACCTGTACACTCCACTCTCACTGCCTGATGAAGGGTTGATCCCGAAACGCGTAGCAGCAGGAGTTTGGAGACTTGGATGAACTGCAGAAAGGGGAAAGGCTGACCAGACGTGTGTGACGTGGACGAGGGAACCAGGTTCCGGAGCCAGTTACCCTAAGGTTACATCTGAAACGCCCACTATACACTCCCTTCTGGTAATCCTCCACCCTTATAACCCCCATTTGGGAATTGAATTTTAAAAGGATTACTAGTTTTTATGTGCATGTTACCAATTTTTACTTTTTAAATTGAATGTCATTGTAATAAATCTTCCCTATACAAATATACTACACTATATGCTTATTTATCTGCTCTTTTCATATGGAATCCCTCTGAGGACCGCATTTGCATATGTGAAAGTATTAAGGGAAGTATATGTTTTTATTCTCACGTTTAAGCAATCTATGTGCCACGTCTTAGGGCGTCTGTGAGTGTCTGCGTTGGGTGTATAGAATCTGGAATGTGCACTCGTGTCCCTTGTCCCGAGGTGTGGGTGTCTGGTGCTGGTGTGGAACATACATGTCTTCCGCAGGGCTGGGGGCAGTTGCGGCGATACACCTAACGGAGGTAGAGTGAGGTGCGGGGTGCTTGGAGTGTGATGCGGCGTCGCATGTGCAGCAACGGGCAGTGTTAACATGGTGTGTGCTGGTCCGTTGTGCGGACGGCGGCTCCTGGCCTGCATGTCCCCTCAGTAGCTGGATTTGGTAGGTGGTGACAGGGTTTGGCGGAGGGAGGGTTCCGTGGTGTGGGGTGCGGGTGTCAGTGGGGGTCTGGGTGGCTGTGTGTTGCCGGGAAAGGAGGCGCTCGTTTCCACATGGCCGCAGTGTGTGTGTGAGCTGGCAGCTGTGTGCGGAGCAGAGCATGGTGCGTGCAGTGGGAGTGTTGTGTGCGCAGGGATGGGTGGGTGGTGTGGCGTTGTGCAAATGGCGTGCGGTGGTCTGCATGGCCCCCCTGTGTTAGGTGGTGATGGGGTTGCATAAGTGAGGGGTCCATGGCGTGGGGTGTGGGTGTACACATGGCCGGATTAAGGGCACCCAAGACAGGAGTGCGCATCATCACCCCCCCCGCTGATCACCATCACCCCCCGCTGATCACCATCACCCCCCCCTACCCCCGCAGATTACCAGGAGAAAATCAGGCCGCTAATAACCATCCCTCTTCCTTCTCTCCCCCCCCCCCTCCTCTGCTGCTCGCGCTGCTCACCTGGCTCACACAGGCAACTGGTGCGCTGCAGCAGGGTGGGAGGACACCAGGTTGCCGGGGCAGTAGTGATCCACGCTGGCTGGGGCGGAGTGTGGGCTGTGCATGTGGCTTCCTCCTATCGGCCATCCACGCTGGCGGGGGCGGAGTGCGGGCTGTGCGTGCGGCTTCCTCCTCTCGGCCAGCATGGCCGAGCAATCTCCAGCCTCCGCCGCCAGCAGCATCTCTCCTGATAGCGGCGGAGGCTGGAGTTTGCTCGGCCGTGCTGGCCGAGAGGAGGAAGCCGCATGCACAGCCCGCACTCCTCCCCCGGCAGCATGGATCCCTCCTGCCCACCTGAATGGGGACAGAGCTCCGGCTGAGGGGACCCGTAAGTTAGGGATCCCAGGGTAGTGACCTCCCTTAATGCGGCTCTTGTGTGAGCGGGCGCGGTGTGGCGTCCATCCAGTGGCTGATTGTGTCCGCCTCCCTACTGAAGTGCTGTACAGGGCAGAGGCCGTTGCCTGCCCCCAGCACTGTAACTCCGCCCAGCGTTACGGCCAGGCACAGAGTCAGACTTGGGCTAATATATAGGAGATATATATATATATATTCAGAAAAGCAGCTGGATCGACACTCACAGTAACAATAATATAATTGCCTGCGTGCCCTTGCAGAAATGCACAAATACCCGGTAATCTCCCAGCCAGGGAGATGGAGACACGGCACTGCAGGGCTTGCAGTATTCAAAGATTTGTTTTCAACGTTTTGGGATCCATAATCCCGTCATCAGGAACAACATAAATACAGTGTATAACAGAGGGCTTACTTTATTCTGTTCCTGATGACGGGATTATGGATCCTGAAACGTTGAAAACAAATCTTTGAATACTGCAAGTCCTGCAGTGCCGTGTCTCCATCTCCCTGGCTGGGAGATTACCGGGTATTTATATATATTATATATACATATAAACTGTCTCCTCCCCCTGCTCTGATTCTTTCTGCTGTTCTATGCCCCCCTGCAGCTGCATCCCCCCCCACATGGCTCCGTCCTGACTCCACCCCTTTATTGCATTGTCCTGCCTCCTCACCTGCTCTCATACTAACCCTGGCAGCCAGTCCTTCTCCTCCAGGTCTATTCCATCTCTCCTGCTCACAATAGAAGCTCCCAGGTTTCCACTGTGTGTACTTTGTGGAGACAAGACAGCTACAATAAATAATGGCCCTCATTCCGAGTTGTTCGCTCGCAAGCTGCTTTTAGCAGCTTTGCACACGCTAAGCCGCCGCCTACTGAGAGTGAATCTTAGCTTATCAAAATTGCGAACGAAAGATTAGCAGAATTGCGAATAGACACTTCTTAGCAGTTTCTGAGTAGCTCCACACTTACTCGGCAACTGCGATCAGTTCAGTGCTTGTCGTTCCTGGTTTGACGTCACAAACACACCCAGCGTTCGCCCAGACACTCCTCCGTTTCTCCAGCCACTCCCGCGTTTTTCCCAGAAACGGTAGCGTTTTTTCGCACACACCCATAAAACGGTCTGTTTCCGCCCAGAAACACCCACTTTCTGTCAATCACATTACGATCACCAGAACGAAGAAAAAACCTTGTAATGCCGTGAGTAAAATACCTAACTGCATAGCAAATTTACTTGGCGCAGTCGCACTGCGGACATTGCGCATGCGCATTAGCAACTAATCGCTCCGTTGCGACAAAAAAATAACGAGCGAACAACTCGGAATGACCCCCAATATACAGTATATTATATATAAAAGTGAAAATATGTACATACGTACGTACGCATGTATGTATGTTTATTCTTCATAGGTTTACCTGGCTTGATAGATCTGGACCGAACTTGGTACACATACCCTTCATTATCCAACTTAAAATACTGATGGGGTTTCAACAAAAAAATCCACTCCTTTCAGCTATTTCTGTCCGATTATGTATTAAAACACTGTATCGATTGGGATGAAGCCAATGCAAGGTTGACCAGCTGGATCCTGAACCAGTTTTGGGGGTGTTACGGTCCCTGTCAGACCTTACGATGGAATGTGCCAGGCGGATGTTGACCCATGGAGCCTGTTCTGGGCCTTCCACTGTATGGATTTTAAATAAAACTTCACAGAGCGGTAACATTGCCTCCCAGAAGACATATTAGGGGGTTAGGATCAGTCGGACCTCACGGTGGAATGCATAAGGCAGAACATTGACCCAGGGATCCTGTTCAGGGCCTTCCATTGGATGGACTTTGAGAAAAACTTCAGAGTGGGTACATTGGATCCCAGAAGATATACTAGGGGCTTGGGGTCCCGGTCAGACCTCCCATTGGTGTATGCTGGGACGAATTTTGACACAGGGAGCCTGTTCTGGGCCTTCCACTGGATGGATTTAGATAAAAACTTAAATGAACTGTAATAAATGACCATAATTGAATTACCTGAAATAAATTACTAAAATATAATAAATCAATTAACTAAAACAACTGACAGAAATGGAGGTGGGAAGACAAAAAAATGTTGTGTACCCAAAAGCCTTGGAATAGCAACATTGATAATACAAGGAAAACTTTAAACCCATCTCACAATGGAAAACTGATTACAAAACTGAACAGAAAGCTGGGAGTCAGGGCTGCTATCTGCTATTTCTTATATATTGACAGTCACATTCAACTCTTTGACATCGTAACGCAAGGTACTTCAGCTAGTATACAGTATATATATATATATATTGTGCCCTGAAGATGTGATATACCTACCTGTTCAGCTTGTTATTATTACCCGTGCCGTCATACGTGATGTATGTTAGATATATATATATATATATATATATACATATAAAAGTCTCAATTGAAACTTTCATTGTCAATTGTCAATTGGGGTATATATAGCTATTGAGCTTTGATATTCTTGGTTATTTATGGGGTTTTTTTTTTTTTTTTTTGGGGGGGGGGGATTGCAGACATTTAGTCAAATTGCATTAGATACTTTGGATAACTTGATTAAGTTGTAGCAGTTTAGTGTAGGGCAATTGAATTTCACTTTATTTTTCTCAAGATTTTATATGCGTCAGAGGGACCAGGATGATTCTGGATAGGAACCTGCAATACAGTGCACCCCAGGTTCTAAAAGAAAAGTATAAACCTGACACAGTAACATTAGCATTGTCCACTTGTGTTGTTGCACAGAGCAGCAGCAGTGTTTACACATCTCCTGCTATTGCATAGCCTGATGGCACTGTGAGCTTCTACTGGGCTCATGTTACTGAACTAGCTCATGTGCAGGATAGAAGAGGATCCATGAGACCACAGAGTCCAAGAGAGCACTGAGTCCAGGAGAACACTTTGTCCAAGAGAGCACTAAGTCCAGGAGAACACTTTGTTCAAGAGAGCACTAAGTCCAGGAGATCACTTTGTCCAAGAGAGCACTGAGTCCAGGAGAACACTTTGTCCAAGAGAGCACTAAGTCCAGGAGAACACTTTGTCCAAGAGAGCACTAAGTCCAGGAGAACACTTTGTCCAAGAGAGCACTAAGTCCAGGAGAACACTTTGTCCAAGAGAGCACTAAGTCCAGGAGAACACTTTGTCCAAGAGAGCACTAAGTCCAGGAGAACACTTTGTCCAAGAGAGCACTGAGTCCAGGAGAACACTTTGTCCAAGAGAGCACTAAGTCCAGGAGAACACTTTGTCCAAGAGAGCACTGAGTCCAGGAGAACACTTTGTCCAAGAGAGCACTAAGTCCAGGAGAGCACTGAGTTCAAGAGAGCACTAAGTCCAGGAGAACACTTTGTCCAAGAGAGCACTGAGTCCAGGAGAACACTTTGTCCAAGAGAGCACTAAGTCCAGGAGAACACTTTGTCCAAGAGAGCACTGAGTCCAGGAGAACACTTTGTCCAAGAGAGCACTAAGTCCAGGAGAGCACTGAGTTCAAGAGAGTACTGAGTCCAAGAGTGCATTGAGTTCTGGAGAACACTTTGTCCAAGAGAGCACTAAGTCCAGGGAGTATATTTACTAAGGTCTCGATTTACTTAGAATCCATTCGATTTGTTTTTGTATTTTTTCTAAGTGATCTCTCGGTAATTTACTAAACATGAAACTCGGTAGTGTTTGCTGCATTCTTATTTTTTTACACAGCTGCCTACAAAATTACGAATGAATAGACCATTGGTCTAATACGGTTGTTATTTAATACAACATGGTAATTTACTATGTATTCGTATTTATGAATGCGGCCAAAAATACCTTAAACTGTGCAGCAAAAGTCCTTGAATCGTACAAAAGTTCACATTTCAAATAGAACTGCTTTTGGCTGGCGTGTTTAACATCTCTCAGTACTCTCGGATTACTATGTTAAGTGTTAGAATATTAATTTCTGGTTTTGTATGTATTGTGTATGTTGTATTGTATACCTGTTGTGTTTTTATCAACACTAAATTTGTAGGGAATGCATTATCCATTTTTTAACAAATATAACTCCTGTATAGTTATACACAATATACAGTACTTGTCCAGCATTTATGTTGTGTTTACTTTTGTTTGTGAATGTTACCTCATGCTTACCCATCTCCCTAAGGTAATGTAAGGCGCTCATAACTTTATTGTGATTACATAAACCTTTTCTTTAAGCTAGCTTATCACTAAATTAAACAACACCACACACTGAAATAAAGACACGGACACAGTAGCTGGAGTTAAAGGTCAGACGATGTTTATTAATCGCTGACCAACTCTTTAAACTATAATTGTGATCGAATTAGAATTGATTTTGAATATAGACTTAAATTTAGTTTGGAGGATGGCAAACAGAAAGTCGCTGCCAAACACCAGCACCAGTCACCTAGATGAAACCACCAAACCAAGAAGGGGAGTACACATACCCCGCCTCCTTCCCGCATAACCCGCATTGTGCTGGCCTTACCCCTCTTTCTCTGGCAAACGTTCGGTTCCCGCAGGGGAACGTCTAAATGTCCAACCGCAAGAAAAGGACACACCTGCCGTCCTTCTAAAGAGGGAGCCCCACAATGACCACTTATGCCTGTGTGACAGCTGGTTGGTAGCGACTTCCCGCCACCAAGGTTTACCAAACCGCCACCGCCATCCGCAACAGTAACCAACTAAAAACAACTAAATAGCTCTACCGAAACAGACAAAAAATATCCTCCAGGAAAAACTGCACTCCTTCCGGAGAAAGATGAACCCCATCCTCCTTGTAGAACTGCCTGTTCCTTAGCCCCAGTAGAGGATGCCTGATCGCCACTCCACCTATGGCCCTAACAAAAAGAGACACTGCCGGATTACCCTTCTTGCGTGCTTTCTCCAGCGCCGAGAAACGCACCGCACCACGCCAATGGAAACGAGGCACCATTTCCGACCAAACAATGCAGACTCCTGGCCAGTGACAACGGATTGCCACCAAATCCGCCTTAACGGACAAAACCAAATCTATCCCTTAACTCGACCTATATCATTCCCACCCAAATGAATGACAATACAACTGGGGCGACCCTGGCGGCGCTCCCGGGAAAAAAGGACCCGCAACAAATCACCCCATAACATGCCTAGAACACCTAACCATCTCACTTGCCTGGATCCAAAAACCTCCGCTGCCCTAAGTGCCATGGGATGCTAAAAAATATAGGAATGACCAACCAGCCATATTTGGTCCCCAAAATTGATGATAGCTGCAAAGAAAATATCCTAACATCAGATTATGAACGTAATACATACAAAAAACACAACGGAACAAAAAGAAACCCAAGTGAAGGAGAAAAATCAAAAAACCTCCCGTGGACCTTGAGAGAACAGCCAATTGAAATTAGGCCCCCTCGGAGGAAAAATTTTAAAAATTCACTTCACACCCTCGATTCCTGAACGGTAAGCGTTCAAAAACCGACGAGTAAACACGTTTTTGGGTTAGCGCAACAGGCGCACTTATAACTTATACCAACGGACATATGACCTATAGGAGGCGGACTTCCAACGGCCCAACTCCCGAACAGCCGCAGGGGATGAACCTGTAGCCGCTGCATGAGTAGCCGCCCCAATCCGCAAGGAATGGATACCGAAGTCCGCCCCCTGCAAGCCCAATGCCGCCAAACATTTTTTGAACACAGCAGCAAATTGAAATTTCGTCAGAGGGTCAACCTGCGCGTGCACCAGCAGCTGATCGCCCCCCGGAGGCCTCAACCGTACATACTCCTGCGTCAACCGCAGCGGGTAAACACCCGGTTCTTCCTGAGCCTCCAAGGACAACCAGCGACCCCGACCTGCTTGATCTGTCTTGGACCGCACAATCCTACAGAGTAACAGGCCCTCCTGCCAGCGCACATTTTCGTAAAGCCAACCCGACTCCCGAGACGTTTGCTGCATGCCACCAACTCGCTCACCCGAAAAGCCCCGAAAAAGGCCAGGGCATACGCACAACCAAACAACGCGACCTCGAATTCCGAGGACGCAATTTGAGGCAGTACCCGCAGTAAATCCGTTAGAAGCTGCAACGTTACGGGCCTACGTGAATCCGCAGGCGCCGGGCGCAACCTGGCCCAACCTTTCAGCGCTCTGGAAAGGACAAACGACCCCGTGGGGTCCGTCATCCCGTGGAGCCGCGAGTGAAAGGAAATGCCCGCAAGGGCAGATGCCATGGTCGCTTTTGACCTACCGTTTTGGCAATGTTCCCAAACAAAGGTCATCAGGGCGACGGCCGAGGACTCACCTGCTACCCCGTACCTACTCTGAAAGACCGACCAATCCCGCCCGGCTGCATCATACGCTCGGAGAGTGGAAGGAGCCAGCGCACACCTGGCTAAAGCATTTTAAACCGACTCGACCATCTGCCAGACAGAAGGTGGGCACTGTAACCCCTCCGCCGTCGCTCCCGGAACCCACGTCCTGAATTTGTCAAACTGGAACCGAGACAATGCATCCGCAATTCCATTGTCAACTCCAGGCACGTGGCGGGCCCTGAAATTAATATTGCGCTGCAAGCAAACTAACACTAGATGCCGTAGCAGCCTCAGAGCCTGCGGCGAGGAGGAACGCTGATTATTAATCGCATGTACCACCCCCAAGTTGTTGCAATGAAACAAAATGTCCCTATTTGCGAACTGGCCGGCCCATAATTCAAGCGCCACTATGATCGGGAACAATTCCAGCAAAAGGAGGTTTCTTGGTAAACTCACGCGTTACCCACGAGGCCGGCCAAGCCGCAGCGCACCATGCGCCAGCAACAAACGCGCCCTAAACCTCGACTGCCTGAGGCATCCGTGAACAATTGCAGCTGCTTACTGGAACAACAAGGCGCGGGCCACAAAACTTCCCTGTTGAAGGACACCAGGAAAGAGACCCAAATCCGCAAATCATTTCTGATCTCGCGGGAAAGGTACATGGTGTGATTCTGCCGGACCGTCCCCGCCGTGGCCCGCTCAAGTTTGCGACAGAAAATCCTACCCATGGGGATAATCCTGCACGCAAAATTGAGAGAACCCAGCAAGGACTGCACCTGCTTAAGCCGAACTCTGCGTTTGCCTAAACAGTCAGTAATTAAACCCAAAAGCTTACGCACTTTATCCTCGGGCAGGCGACAGCAACCCCCCACCGTGTCAATTTCGATACCTAAATAGCTAAGACAAGTGCAAGGGCCCTCGCATTTGTCTTGCGCGACAGGCACCCCTAGCCTTATGAACAAGGATCTAGCCACCAACAGAATATCCCCACAGATCGAACTGCCCCCCAGGCCAACAAAGAGAAAGTCGTCCAGGTAGTGACCCACCCCGCGTTGACCGGAGGCGGACTGGACGCACCAATGCAAAAATGTGCTAAAACTCTCAAAGTGGGCACAGGAGACCGAACAACCCATGGGGAGCCACCGATCCACGTAAAACTCGCCCCCTATTTTGAAACCCAGAAACCGCAGGGAATCCGGATGCAGTGTAAAAAGCCGGAAAGCCGACTCCACGTCCATATTTGCCAACAAGCCCCCCGGACCACAACCCGCACCAAGCGCAGAGCGTCATCAAAAGACTGATAACGTACCCTGCACATAGCCTGCGGAATAGCGTCGTTAACCGAAAAGCCCGGCGGGTGCGACAAGTGCTGTATCAGGCGGAACTTGCCCGTGGCCTTCTTGGGCACCACCCCACCTGGGGAATTGCACAAGGAGGGCAGTGGGGGAAAGGCGTGGGGCCCCAACATGCGCCCCAAGCCGATCTCCCCGACCACCTTCCGCCTAATCTCCTGCGGGAATTCGCGCGCCGCTCTCAAATTCTGGCGCGCCACCACGTGCACCGAATCCGAAATGGGCAAACCAAAAACGTGCAGAAAAAACCCGCCAAGAGGAATGACGCTGCCGACCTGTCGGGGTATAAGCTCAGCCAGCGCCGCAACTCGGGAACTCGAATTGGGGAAAAAGGCCTTACTTGCCAATTCCCCTGGTCTCGGCAGGGGCGGAGGGCTTCCCGCTCGCCGCCGAGGTCTAATCTTTGGCCGGGTGACTGGCCCCGCACAACCTGCACGAGTGGCGAAAACGACAATTCACCCCCTTGACGCAATTTCCCTCGTCGTAGGCAAAACACTTCCCTTTCCCTATCGAGCGGGAACCCGGAGCCCCGGCCGCCCCGGGCTTCTTGACCGTGACGTCCGGGGCGGGCTTAACCTGCTGCGTGACCTCCAACCACACCTTGACATCCTTAAAACCCGCGGGCAGGGCGGGGTTGCCATCCTGATTGCGACGGAATTTCTCATCGTAATCCCGCCAAGCATAACCCTTGGATTTCAAGTACATGTCATGTACTAAAAACAACTATTTCACTAAATTGTGATACTCCGCGGGTAGCGATTCCGTGTAGCAAGCAGTAAACCAAAAATCCTCGCAACCACTGGTGAAAATTGCGGCAAGCATTTTCCCCAATGCCGCCCGGTTTCTTAGCTGCGTCGAAACCCTGCCGCATCGCATCCTTAAGGGTGAAGATCCCTTTTCTGTGATTCCTTTGCCATGCGCCGCGCGATGAGTCTAGCTAATTTACGCGGGCGCCGCGGAGAGCCTGAAGAAACACTGCTAGATGATGAGGAAGAACAACTAGATGAACTGTGTAAAGGAAGGGCATGCTCACCAGTGTCAGAAGAACCCGGAACAGCGTCGTCCGTTGCACCCGACTCAGTTGGTGGCCGAACTTCCCCCGTTGCTGCCGCGTCCCTCTGTGACCTTCGTCCCCCACGCGACGTAGCCCCGGAACCGGCCAGCACCTGTGAGGGAGAAACAGAAGGGACAACAGGCGCGGGGGAAACCAGCGCATAAATGGTAATGGGGTGAGCATGCAGGGGAGGAGGCCAAGTACAGCCGCCCCCTGCGGCGGAGGGCCGGCGGGAAGCGGCGGGTGAGGACCCCCAATTGAGGGGTACCCGACGGCGTGGGGGAAGGCAGTCCCGGCCCCCGCAGCGCCCCCCATGGAGTAAGCAGGCCGCCAAGAAGGATGCGGCATGTAACCGCCCGCCCCTGAAAATCCGGACGAAACCGGGGGGAACTGTGGAGGGGCAGGAAGGGGCGGCAAAATTTGGGCCAATTGATTGGCTACAGCTAGGGGCGGCCCGTGATGCGAGCCCGAAAAGGCAGGGAGGGGAACCATAACCCGGGGGGCCGCCGACCGACCACGTGGGCCGGACGCCGGAGCCCGAGCCGTCAAAGTAAGGGTAAAATTGTGGTGTGGACGCCACCGTTAGGCCCATGGAGGGTGCTCAGGCAGCTGCAGGGAACGCCGGCGCAATAGGCCAAGGAAGGACACCGGAGAAAAATTGGTCCCCAGCGAAACCTTGAGGCGCGTTCATCGAGTGGGCAGGGCCGGGCAGGTGGTAAGCCGCCACGATGGACGACTGATTCGCCACCAACTGCAGCGCCCCCGGCGGGCCAGGAGGAGTCGCCTGGAGCCCGACGACCGGGGATGATGACACGGGCAGCCGCGCAACGGGCGACCGGGGGCCCAGCCAAAAGGCCCCCGATGCGTGACTCCCAACCGGGAACCCCAGCCATGCAACCGCAGGAGGGGCGGGCGCTGCGGCAGCACCAGCCACGCCCCCTACTCCTGAAACACCCGGTAGCGCCCCCGGCACCCCATTCCCTAACTGGGTACTACAGGCCCCTCCGCAGACAGGGGTACCTGTACCCCACAAACCGTACTGGGGACAGAGGGCACCTCACCCTGCTGCCCCAGACTCATATTCCCCACTGTTGGCCCAGCCCCCCCCCCTCGCCCTCCGCAGCCCCGCCGCGGCCGCTCGACACCACGTGGGCGCCCGAGCCGCCGCTCAGAGCCGCTGTCGGGTAAGGCGGAGGAGACCCGGCGCTGCCCAGCGCGCCGGGCGAAGGAACTGTAGATGCCGCTGCAGCAGCCGGGGACGCCGGTGACCGCGGCCCGGCCGAGCCGCTCGCCCCAGCGACACGTGCAGAGCGGCCATTGGCCGTCTGCCTCGCGCTGACAGGGTAGCGGGTAGTCGTGGCCCGACTCTGCCGCGTGCCAGCCGACGCCAAAAGGAGTCTCCTAGGGGCCGCACTGCGGGAATGGGAGCGGGGGGTGCCCGCGGCCTCCACGAGGCGGGTGGGGGGAGCGGAGCGGCGCGGGCTCGGCAAACCAGGGGGAGAGGGGGAACCAATAAATACAATATAATAACATGTCACAGGAAGAATCACTGAAAAGAAAAGGGGGGAAGGGGGGGGGAGGTGCAGAACAGAAAGCTAATATACAAAGGAAAAACAGCAATGAAATTACAGTGCCAATGTACTTAACCTTCCTGGGCCATAAAATGAATGGCAAGAGGAAGTCTAGGAAAATGGCCCCCACCTATATACTATCCTAAGACCCTCCTATTAAGCTTGATGCACAACCTTCCAATCCAATAGGAAAAAACCAAAAGGGGAAACTGATCTGCCTAGCAACTGCTTAGTCACTTAACAACCAATCACAAAAAGTGGATCTCTTATATGGCCTCAGGCTTATGCAGCCTTCAGCTTATCTTAACGTAATTGAGTAGTTAAGATTTAAACATACTTTTATCAATATATATACTTAACCACTCCTGCATGTGTAATGTATGTAGCTTGATTGTGACCATGCATCTAATTTTCTTAAACAACTATTGTTAAAAGGGTAATTTAAAAAGACACATACAACTTTTGGATGTTTAACCTTGTTTTTACTTGTGAATGTGTATCAAAAGTACATTTGATATCCAATATAAAACCATTTCTGAATTGTGTACACAAAAACAACAATGCAACTAGCAAAAAAATATCAAACACTTTGAGTTTATTTAGCAGGTTATCCTCTTGAGCTGGCTGGCCCATTCACACTGGTGTCTGGTTATGTTCGGTCAGAACGTCTGGGTGGGGACGTTACAGGTGTCACTAAGGGGGTTGTGGTTGAGGAACTTGAACTTGTCTGCTCCCCTTGATGACTGAAATGTTGGGTAAGGGTTGTAAGTGTTAAATTTAAGTCTCTTGTGGCAGACATGGGGTTCTCCATGATTCCGACCATGGTGTCTTGGGTATTTTGTGTTGCAGTTATGATCTGCAAGTAGGCTTGATGGAGCCTGTGATTGTCATCTATGACTCATTGAAATGTGTCTATCATACGTTTGTTGCCTGCCCTCAATAATTCTAGGGTGTTGGCCATCCTGGTTAGTTCTGCAGTTTGTCTGCTGTTGCTTCTGGCGAGTCTTAGTATGTGATGGCCTATACTTGAAATAGATTGTGTTTGCCTTCGCAAACATTCTAAATTATTGGCTTGCTGGGAGGACCAGCTGTCCCAAAAAGCCTGGTCTTGAGCCTGTGTTCTAAGTGTGGTTGTGCTTCTGTCCTGCTCAGGTGTTTGTTGAGTGGGCGGAGTAGCAAAATGTGAGGATGTTTGGTCATTGGGTGGTATTGCAGTGAGGTTGAGGGTAAATGGTTCCTCATTGTCCGATTCATGCAGTTGTCCTGGCTGACGTGGCTGAAGAATGTTGTCGGCTGAAATGGAAAACCAGCTGTGTGTAAGTACATTTGAATACTTAATGAAGAAGATAATTTATGGTATGTTTACTAGTGTTCCTAATGTTAGTAAAATTATTGAGTGTTGATGTCACATTTTTTTTAAACTATATTTTTTTGTTTTTTCATTTTGGTCATCATTTGGCCCTCACATTTTAGGAATTAAGTATTTTGAGGACCTAATGTAAATGTTTTTTTGGGGGAATATTGATAACTAAATTTGGTTACTAAGGGGGACATGTAATAAGCAGTGATAAAAGTGGAGAAGTGAGCCAGTGGAGAATTTACCCATGGCAACCAATCAGCTGCTCTGTATACTTTAAAAGTATGCAAATTATAAATGTTACGTCAATGCTGATTGGTTGCCATGGGCAACTTCTCCACTGGCTCACTTCTCCACTTTTATCACTGCTTATTACATATCCCCCTAAGTTGCTTCCTTAAACTGTGAAAATACAATGGAGTATTATACTTAAGATTGTAATTCTATTTAACGTGGGATATAGGATATAGCTAACAATGGCCCTCATTCCGAGTTGATCGCTAGCTGCCGTTGTTTGCAGCGCAGCGATCAAGCTACAAATCGGCACTTCTGCGCAATGCGCACGCGCGACATACTTTCACAAAAGCCGATGCAGTTTTACACAAGCTCTAGCGACGCTTTTCAGTCGCACTGCTGTCCGCAGAGTGGTTGACAGGAAGTGGGTGTTTCTGGGTGGTAACTGACCGGTTTCGGGGAGTGTGTGTAAAAACGCAGGCGTGCCAGATAAAAACGCAGGAGTGGCAGGGGAAACGTAGGTGTGGCTGGGCGAACGCAGGGCGTGTTTGTGATGTCAAAACAGGAACTAAACAGACTGAAGTGATCGCAAGCTAGGAGTAAGTCTCGAGCTACTCTGAAACTGCACAATCTTTTTTTGTAGCAGCTCTGCGATCCTTTCGTTCGCACTTCTGCTATGCTAAGATACACTCCCAGAGGGCGGCGGCCTAGCGTTTGCACTGCTGCTAAAAGCAGCTAGCGAGCGATCAACTCGGAATGAGGGCCCATAACATTTCATGTGTTACCTTCTAGAAGGTGCAACATAAATGACCGGTTTATTGTGAGTTGTTAAGGCCAACATACCATCTTAAGTAGGCTAACAATCTTACTTTAATTTGTACAATGTTTGTATTATGGAAAAGTGTGTGAGTGTAAATATTGGTATTGTGTGATTGTGCCAATGAACTCATCAGGCAGGTGTGAGGAATGCGGTGACATGGGTGCTGTGGGGGCACTTCAGAGCATACTTACCTACATTTTATTTCTCCTCTCCGGGAGAAGCCCGGAGAGGAGAGGCTGCAGGTGTCTTCGGGGGGGCGGGGGGGGGGGGGGGGGGGATCTGGACTGTGACATCACTAAGCCCGCCCCACATCGGGAAATGCCGCGATTTGCGGGTCCGCGGGAAGGGGGCGGGGCTAAAATGATGCGATTTGCGTTATTTTAACCCCTTCTCCACCCGACGGACCCGCGAATGCGGGAGGTAATCTCTCCATCCTGCTCGCATCACTAGGGTGCGAGCAGGATGCGGGAGACCTGCCCACTCTTCCGTGGGTGCGGGGGGCTACCCCAAAAAACGGGAGCCTCCCGCAGCTTCCGGGAAAGTAGGTAAGTATGCTTCAGAGACCATTGAGATTCTTCGTTGTGGTGGAGGCTCTTGTGCCTCTCTTGAAGACACCTCCAGACTTCGCTTCCGCGTAGGCAATACGTGTGTGGATGGGCCTTTTAAAATACAAAAAAAAATAATAATATTAGTTCACCATTTATGTAAAAATACACCCAATGCTAATGTACTTACCAGCATCAGCACCATCCGAGGCTTCACTAACAGTGGCCAGAGGCCGAGAAGGTCTTTGTGTCTTTTTAGAGCCTGGAAAAGGAGAAGAAATATTTGTAATTAATTTGTTTAAAAGTGATAAAAACATTTTTATTTGTAAGAAAAGGTACGCTCTCAGCAGCAGGGCCCTCTTCCATCATGTGTTTTCCCGTGTCTTAATGTACTTATCTTCACAATAATACTCCCTTTGAAGGAACAAAAGCCTTAAGGGGGGTACTCACGGAGAGATCCATGCTTAAAATCTAAGCAATCTGACTAGATTGCTGAGATTTTAAGCACAGATCACTCGTGTGTAGCCCCCTCAGCGATAGCGATGCGCAGCCCCGCACATTGCTATCGCCGCTGCTAGATTGAGCCTGCATGCAGGCCAATCGATTGTCAGCCACCATGATACTTTTTAAAGTGCTGTTCACTGATGCAACTATAATTAGATACCCTGGACTAGTTCTAAATTGTTTAGAACTAGAACACACTGGCTTCATGTCTACATTTTTTCTTGAATGTGTTTTTTTGCTAAAATGAGGCCATGTGACGCAATATAAATTTTGCTTTTTAAAACTAATAAAAAAAAAAAAATCACACCATTATAATCCAAATATGATGTGTTTAGAACAATAGGCACAGCATACATTTATGTGCTGCCAACATACACAATGGAAAATGTGAAAAAAAACAAATAACATTATTGGCAAAAAAAAAAAAAAAACAGTCTGCTCACTTAAAAAAAAAAAAATTCTTCAACAATAATATATTCACAAACAAAACTTACCAGCATCTTTGGGCCGATTGGAGTCCCGTACACAAGTTGCCCTCACTACCTCAGGAGGAGTGAGGTTCTGCAGGGGTTCCTCATACTCCAGATAAGTTGCTATAAATGGCCGCCCACCTCCAGTTTCATGTGCAGACTTCGCCTCCTTTGCCATTTTAGCTTTCACACGACGCTTTATGTCATAGAAGCGCTTTCTGCACGCATGTCTCTTCTGTTTGCCTCACCAGGCCCTCACTATTGACAGCGTCAACCACCTTCTGCCACATTACTGCCTTTTTACGAGATGACACCTAAGCTGCATCTTGACCAAAAAGCTGCCGATGGTATTTCATTATCATACGAACAAGGGCCACATTCTCTGCAAAAGTGAACTTAGCATTGCGGCCTGTCTTGGTCCTGGTATGTGGCTACGGAGCAACATCACTATCACTAGAAGACCCAGGCGCTTCCTCTGCCACCTCCTCCAACTCACCCCCCTCACTACCCTCCTCCACCTCACTACCCTCCTCCACCTCGCTAACCTCCTCCACCTCACAAACCTCCTCCACCTCACCATCCTCAGTAATCTCTGACTCTGACATGCTTAGGACAAACAACACTGAACACTAAAAATAAAACAAACAAAACACACACCTCCTCTACCTCTACACACACACACACACACACACACACACACACACACACACACACACACACACACACACACACACACTGACAAGAGAATAAATAAAAAAAATACACTGACAGAGTTTATGACACACTTTCAAATAACAATACTACAATAAAGACAAGACAACTTTCAACAACAATACAACACTCAGAAATTGCAAAGCTACTAACCAAGAAACTCACCAACTCCTCACAGCATTATCTCTCTCCTCTCCACTAACTAAAGCCACGAGGTTTGGGGCGTATTTATATGGCTGCGCTTTGACACTCCCGCATATTCCACATAACCAATCACGCATCACCTTCAAAATCGAAACTAAATATGAAAACACGGCCGCAAAGTCCACAAAACACTGCCGCAAAGGAAATATACGAATCATGCGTCACAATATGTATCTTTGGCCGAATACAAACAAATTCGGCCGAAAAAGACACCCCAGAAATACGAATGACATCGACATCGTAAAATACGAATAGGACAAACACGAACGCTTAGTAAATTACCGAACACAGGGGGTAATTCCAAGTTGATCGCAGAAGGAATTTTGTTAGCAGTTGGGCAAAACCATGTGCAGTGCAGGGGGGGCAGATGTAACATGTGCAAAGAGTTAGATTTGGGTGTGGTGTCTTCAATCTGCAATCTAAATTGCAGTGTAAAAATAAAGCAGCCAGTATTTACCCTGCACAGAAACAAAATAACCCACCCAAATCTAACTCTCTCTGCACATGTTACATCTGCCTCCCCTGCAGTGCACATGGTTTTGCCCAACTGCTAACAGAGTTCCTGCTGCGATCAACTCAGAATTACCCCCACAGATTCAAAAAGTTGCACTTTTGTACGGCCGATGTCATTTAAATTCATTTTCGACTGAAATCGGTACAAATACGAATAATAGTAAATATACCCCAAGGAGAGCACTGAGTTCAAGAGAGTACTGAGCCCAAGAGTGTATTGAGTTCTGAAGAACACTCTGTCCAAGAGCGCATTAAGGGGGTCATTCCGATTTGATCGCTCACTAGCAGTTTTTAGCAGCCGTGCAAACGCTAAGCCGCCGCCCTCTGGGTGTGTATTTTAGCTTAGCAGAAGTGCGAACGGTTGTATTGCAGAGCGACTACAAAAAATTTTTGTGTAGTTTCAGAGTAGCTGAAAACCTACTCAGCGCTTGCGATCACTTCAGACTATTCAGTTCCGGATTTGACATCACAAACCCGCCCAGCGTTCGCCCAGCCACGCCTGCGTTTTTCCTGGCACGCCTGCATTTTTCCCACACTCCCTGAAAACGGTCAGTTGCCACCCAGAAACGCCCACTTCCTGTCAATCACTCTGCGGCCAGCAGTGCGACTGAAATGCATCGCTAGACCCTGTGCAAAACGACATAATTCGTTGTGCCCGTACGTCACGCGTGCGCATTGCGCCGCATACACATGCGCAGAACTGCTGTTTTTTAGCCTGATCACTGCGCTGCAAACAAATGCAGCTAGCGATCAACTCGGAATAACCCCCTAAAATCAAGAGAGGACTGAGATCAAGAGAGCAGTGAGTCCAGGAGAAAACTGGTGGTCATTCCGAGTTGATCGCACGTAGCAACTTTTTGCTGCTCGTGTAATTAACTAGACGCCGCCTATGGGGGAGTGTATTTTAGCATATGAGGGCTGCGATCGCTTGTGCAGCAATGCTATGCTAAAAAAGTTTCCTGCAAAACAAGACCACGGTCAGACTTACTTACCCTGTGCAATGGATCCAGCGACGAAGGTCCCGGGATTGACGTCAGGCATCCGCCCTCCAAACGCCTGGATATGCCTGCATTCGGATCTCCACGCCTGGAAAACAGTGAGTAGATGCCCCGGAATGCCTCCCCATCATCAATCTTCTTGCGATCGCTGCTGCGATCACTTTCAGCGCTGGTGGCATCGCTGCCCAGCGATGACCATCGCCAAGCAACAACGCACGTGCGCATTACGGGCACCGCGCAGCCGCTGTCCCTACCTATTCGCATCTCAGTGAAGAACTGTTGCGTGCGAACGGGTTGGAATGACCCACACTGTGTCCAAGAGAGCTTTGTGTCCAGTAGAGCACTGTGTCCAGGAAAGCTCAATTATGTAGCTTTCCACAGATGATGTGTGTCCCTTTCTCGGTAAGAAGGTTTTGCCAGTGGGAGCTACTCTGAGACCTTTATGAGTGTTTAGGAAAATTAAACACTTTGGGGGTAATTCCGAGTTGTTCGCTCGTTAGCTGCTTTTAGCAGCATTGCACACGCTAGGCCGCCGCCCTCTGGGAGTGTATCTTCGCTTAGCAGAATTGCGAACGAAAGATTAGCAGAATTGCGAATAGAAAATTCTTAGCAGTTTCTGAGTAGCTCGAGACTTACTCCTACACTGCGATCAGCTCAGCCCGCTTCTTTCCTGGTTTGACGTCACAAACACGCCCTGTGTTCGGACAGCCACTCCCCCGTTTCTCCAGACACTCCCGCGTTTTATCCTGGCACGCCTGCGTTTTTCCGCACACTCCCAGGAAACTGTCAGTTTCCGCCCAGAAACACCCACTTCCTGTCAATCACACTACGATCACCAGAATGATGAAAATTCTTTGTTCTGCCGTGAGTAAATCTACTAAGTTTTGAGCAAAAATACTTAGCGCATGCGCACTGCGTACCATGCGCATTTTCGCAATAACCACTCCGTTGCGAAAATCGGCAATGAGCGTTCAACTCGGAATGACCCACCTTGCCATTGGAGAGAGGTCCTTCACGGTTTTCTCTTTTGATTCATTAAGTCAGCTGATGTACCCTGGAATAGAAAGACAAAGCTTGAAGCTATTCTTATTTAAAATATTAAATACAGCTTGGTGGTGGGAATGATGGTAAGGGCGCACATGGATAGAAGGCTCTGAGCAGGAGAGGAAAGTCCATCTCTTAGAGTATTTCTCAAATTTAGAAGTACCATAAACATGTCAGAACTATCTCAGTAGCATTTGTCAGGTTGTCAGAAAACATACTGCCCTTTCTGCTAGTCTGTTGTACAGCTGTGCAATCACTTATTCAATACACCTGCAAAAAGACATGGTAGTAACGGATAATGGAAGCAATTGAAAAAAAACATAAAAGTAAGAAAGAATTGCAGGTCTCCAGAACCTATGAATATTGCAGAAATCACACCAACAAAACAAAATACTTCAGTTTCTTTTCTTTTTTTTCTTTCTGCTATTCTTGTGCCGTCTGCTACAGTTTATTTCTGTCTCAGTTCCATAATTTATAACTACCATTAGCATAAATTGACTTAAAGTGTTGGAAAACTTTTACTAGTCACTTTATTGTTTATTAGAGATGTGCACTTGAAATTTTTCGGGTTTTGTGTTTTGGTTTTGGGTTCGGTTCCGCGGCCGTGTTTTGGGTTCGACCGCGTTTTGGCAAAACCTCACCGATTTTTTTTTGTCGGATTCGGGTGTGTTTTGGATTCGGGTGTTTTTTTCAAAAAACACTAAAAAACAGCTTAAATCATAGAATTTGGGGGTCATTTTGATCCCAAAGTATTATTAACCTCAAAAACCATAATTTCCACTCATTTTCAGTCTATTCTGAACACCTCACACCTCACAATATTATTTTTAGTCCTAAAATTTGCACCGAGGTCGCTGGATGACTAAGCTAAGCGACCCTAGTGGCCGACACAAACACCTGGCCCATCTAGGAGTGGCACTGCAGTGTCACGCAGGATGGCCCTTCCAAAAAACACTCCCCAAACAGCACATGACGCAAAGAAAAAAAGAGGCGCAATGAGGTAGCTGTGTGAGTAAGCTAAGCGACCCTAGTGGCCGACACAAACACCTGGCCCATCTAGGAGTGGCACTGCAGTGTCACGCAGGATGGCCCTTCCAAAAAACACTCCCCAAACAGCACATGACGCAAAAAAAAAAGAGGTGCAATGAGGTAGCTGTGTGAGTAAGATAAGCGACCCTAGTGGCCGACACAAACACCTGGCCCATCTAGGAGTGGCACTGCAGTGTCACGCAGGATGGCCCTTCCAAAAAACACTCCCCAAACAGCACATGACGCAAAGAAAAAAAGAGGCGCAATGAGGTAGCTGTGTGAGTAAGATAAGCGACCCTAGTGGCCGACACAAACACCTGGCCCATCTAGGAGTGGCACTGCAGTGTCACGCAGGATGGCCCTTCAAAAAAATACTCCCCAAACAGCACATGACGCAAAGAAAAATGAAAGAAAAAATAAGTATTTACTTACCGATAATTCTATTTCTCGTAGTCCGTAGTGGATGCTGGGGACTCCGTCAGGACCATGGGGATTAGCGGCTCCGCAGGAGACAGGGCACAAAAATAAAGCTTTAGGATCAGGTGGTGTGCACTGGCTCCTCCCCCTATGACCCTCCTCCAAGCCTCAGTTAGGATACTGTGCCCGGACGAGCGTACACAATAAGGAAGGATCTTGAATCCCGGGTAAGACTCATACCAGCCACACCAATCACACCGTACAACTTGTGATCTGAACCCAGTTAACAGTATGACAAAACGTAGGAGCCTCTGAACAGACGGCTCACAACAATAACAACCCGATTTTTTTGTAACAATAACTATGTACAAGTATTGCAGACAATCCGCACTTGGGATGGGCGCCCAGCATCCACTACGGACTACGAGAAATAGAATTATCGGTAAGTAAATTCTTATTTTCTCTAACGTCCTAAGTGGATGCTGGGGACTCCGTCAGGACCATGGGGATTATACCAAAGCTCCCAAACGGGCGGGAGAGTGCGGATGACCCTGCAGCACCGAATGAGAGACTCCATGTCCTCCTCAGCCAGGGTATCAAATTTGTAGAATTTAGCAAACGTGTTTGCCCCTGACCAAGTAAATGCTCAGCAAAGTTGTAAAGCCGAGACCCCTCAGGCAGTCGCCCAAGATGAGCCCACTTCCTTGTGGAATGGGCTTTTTCTGATTTTGTCTGTGGCAAGCCTGCCACAGAATGTGCAAGCTGAATTGTACTACAAATCCAGCGAGCAATCGTCTGTTTAGAAGCAGGAGCACCCATCTTGTTGAGTGCATACAGGCTAAACAGCGAGTCAGATTTTCTGACTCCAGTCGTCCTGGAAACATATATTTTCAGGGCCCTGACAACGTCAAGTAACTTAGAGTCCTCCAAGTCCCTAGTAGCCGCAGGTACCACAATAGGTTGGTTCATGTGAAAAACAGAAAACACCTTAAGGAGAAATTGAGGACGAGTCCTCAATTCTGCCCTGTCAGAATGAAAAATTAAGTAAGGGCTTTTATATGATAAAGCCGCCCATTCTGACACACGCCTGGCTGAAGCCAGGGCTAATAGAATCTTCACCTTCCATGTGAAATATTTTAAGTCCACAGTGGTGAGTGGATCAAACCAATGTGACTTTAGGAAACTCAAACAACATTGAGATCCCAAGGTGCCACTGGGGGCACAAAAGGAGGCTGTATATGCAGTACCCCTTTTACAAACGTCTGAACTTCAGGCACTGAAGCCAGTTCTTTCTGGAAGAAAATCGACAGGGCCGAAATTTGAACCTTAATGGACCCTAATTTTAGGCCCATAGACAGTCCTGTTTTCAGGAAATGTAGGAAACGACCCAGTTGGAATTCCTCTGTAGGGACCTTCTTGGCCTCACACCACGCAACATATTTTCGCCAATTGCGGTGAAAATGTTTTGCGGTTACATCCTTCCTGGCTTCGACCAGGGTAGGGATGACTTCATCTGGAATGCCCTTTCAGGATCCGGCGTTCAACCGCCAAACGCAGCCGCGGTAAGTCTTGGAACAGACAAGGCCCCTGCTGGAGCAGGTCCTTTCTTAAAGGTAGAGGCCACGGTTCTTCCGTGAGAATCTCTTGAAATTCCGGGTACCAAGTCCTTCTTGACCCATCCGGAACCACGAGTATCGTTCTTACTCATCTCCTTCTTATGATTCTCAGTACTTTTGGTATGAGATGCATAGGAGGGAACACATACCATGACTGGTACATCCACAGTGTTACCAGAGCGTCCACCGCTATTGCCTGAGGGTTCCTTGACCTGGCGCAATATCTGTCTAGTTTTTTGTTCAGGCGGGACGCCATCATGTCCACCTTTGGTTTTTCCCAACGGTTTACAATCATGTGGAAGACTTCCCGCTGAAGTCCCCACTCTCCCGGGTGGAAGTTATGCTGAGGAAGTCTGCTTCCCAGTTTTACACTCCCGGAATTAACACTGCTGAGAGTGTTATCACATGATTTTTCGCCCAGCGAAGAATCCTTGCAGTTTCTGCCATTTCCCTCCTGCTTCTTGTGCCGCCCTGTCTGTTTTCGTGGGCGACTGCCGTGATGTTGTCCCACTGGATCAATACCGGCTGACCTTGAAGCAGAGGTCTTGCTAAGCTTAGAGCCTTGTAAATTGCCCTTAGCTCCAGTATATTTATGTGGAGAGAAGTCTCCAGACTTGATCACACTCCCTGGAAATTTTTTCCTTGTGTGACTGCTCCCCAGCCACTCAGGCTGGCATCTGTGGTCACCAGGACCCAGTCCTGAATGCCGAATCTGCGGCCCTTTCATAGATGAGCACTCTGCAGCCACCGCAGAAGAAACACCCTTGTCCTTGGAGACAGGGTTATCCGCTGATGCATCTGAAGATGCGATCCGGACCATTTTCCCAGCAGATCCCACTGAAAGGTTCTTGCGTGAAATCTACCGAATGGGATCGCTTTTTTAAGAAACCACCATTTTTCACAGGACCCTTTGTGCAATGATGCACTGATACTTTTCCTGGTTTTAGGAGGTTCCTGACTAGCTCGGATAACTCCCTGGCTTTCTTCTCCGGGAGAAAACATCCTTTTCTGGACTGTGTCCAGAATCATCCCTAGGAACATTAGACGTGTCGTCGGAAAAAGCTGCGATTTTGGAATATTTAGA
Source organism: Pseudophryne corroboree (assembly GCF_028390025.1). Classification (NCBI taxonomy): domain Eukaryota; kingdom Metazoa; phylum Chordata; class Amphibia; order Anura; family Myobatrachidae; genus Pseudophryne; species Pseudophryne corroboree. The sequence continues at coordinate 473,458,071 of NC_086451.1, forward strand.
ATCCACTCGTGCTGTCGTAGAACTACTTGAGATAGTGCTACTCCGACCGCCAACTGTTCTCTGGACCTTGCCCTTATCAGGAAAGCGTCCATATTTCTTTTAGGAAGAATCATCATTTCGGCCATTACCTTGGTAAAGACCCGGGGTGCCGTGGACAATTCAAACGGCAGCGTCTGAACTGATAGTGACAGTTCTGTACCACGAACCTGAGATACCCTTGGTGAGAAGGGCAAAATTTTGACTTGTAGGTAAGCGTCCCTGATATCCAGTGACACCATATCGTCCTGGTTCGCTATCACTGCTCTGAGTGACTCCATCTTGATTTGAACCCTTGTATGTAATTGTTCAAATCTTTTAGATCTCACCGAGCCGTTTGGCTTCAGTACCACAATATAGTGTGGAATAATACCCCTTCCCTTGTTGTAGGAGGGGTACTTTGATTATCACGTGCTGGGAATACAGCCTGTGAATTTTTTCCCAATACTGCCTCCCTGTCGGAGGGAGACGTTGGTAAAGCAGACTTCAGGAACTTGTGAGGGGAAGACGTCTCGAATTTCCAATGTACACCTGGGATACTACGTGTAGGATCCAGGAGTCCACTTGCGAGTGAGCCCACTGCGTGCTGAAACTCTTGAGATGACCCCCCACCGCACCTGAGTCCGCTTGTATGGCCCCAGCGTCATGCTGCGGACTTGGCAGAAGCTGTGGAGGACTTCTGTTCCTGGGAATGGGCTGCCTGCTGCAGTCTTCTTCCCTTTCCTCTAACCCTGGGCAGATATGACTGGCCTTTTGCCCCCTGCCTTTATGGGTACGAAAGGACTGAGACTGAAAAGACTGTGTCCTTTTCTGCTGAGATGTGACTTGGGGTAACAAAAGTGGATTTTCCAGCTGTTGCCATGGCCACCAGGTCCGATGGACCGCCCCTTTATACGGCAATACTTCCATGTGCCGTCTGGAATCTGCATCACCTGACCACTGTCGTGTCTATAAACATCGTCTGGCAGATATGGACATCACATCTACTCTTGATGCCAGAATGCAAATATCCCTCTGCGCATCTCGCATATATAGAAATGCATCCTTAAAATGCTCTATAGTCAATAAAATATTGTTCCTGTCAAGGGTATCAATATTTTCAGTCAGGAAATCCGACCAAGCCCCCCCAGCGCTGCACATCCAGGCTGGGGCGATTGCTGGTCGTAGTATAACACCAGTATGTGTGTATATACTTCTTAGGATATTTTTCAGCTTCCTATCAGCTGGCTCCTTGAGGGCGGCCGTATCTGGAGACGGTAACGCCACTTGTTTTTATAAGCGAGTTGGGAAACACACCCTAAGGTGTGTTTCCCAACTCGCCCTCACTTCTGGCGGGAAAAGGTATACCTCCAATAATTTTCTATCGGAGGAAACCCACGTATCATCACACACTTTAATTTATCTGATTCAGGAAAAACTACAAGTAGATTATTCCCACCCTACATAATACCCTTATTTGTGGTACTTGTAGTATCAGAAATATGTAACACCTCCTTCATTGCCCTTAACATGTAACGTGTGGCCCTAAAGGAAAATACGTTTGTTTCTTCACCGTCGACACTGAAGTCAGTGTCCGTGTCTGTGTCTGTGTCGACCAACTGAGGTAAATGGGCGTTTTTACAAGCCCCTGACGGTGTCTGAGACGCCTGGACAGGTACTAATTTGTTTGCCGGCCGTCTCATGTCGTCAACCGACCTTGCATCGTGTTGACATTATCACGTAATTCCTAAATAAGCCATCCATTCCGGTGTCGACTCCCTAGAGAGTGACATCACCCATACAGGCAAATTGCTCCGCCTCCTCACCAACATCGTCCTCCTACATGTCGACACACACGTACCGACACACAGCACACACACAGGGAATGCTCTGATAGAGGACAGGACCCCACTAGCCCTTTGGGGAGACAGAGGGAGAGTTTGCCAGCACACACCAAAAACGCTATAATTATACAGGGACAACCCCTTATACAAGTGTTTTCCCTTATAGCATTTTCACATATGTAATCATATCGCCAAATAAGTGCCCCCCCTCTCTGTTTTAACCCTGTTTCTGTAGTGCAGTGCAGGGGAGAGCCTGGGAGCCTTCCTCACAGCAGAGCTGAGCAGGAAAATGGCGCCGTGTGCTGAGGAGAATAGGCCCCGCCCCCTAAAACGGCGGGCTCTTCTCCCGGAGTTTGTGAGATCTGGCAGGGGTTAAATACATCCATATAGCCTCAAGGGCTATATGTGATGTATTTTAGCCATAAAAAGGTATAATACATTGCTGCCCAGAGCGCCCCCCCCAGCGCCCTGCACCCTCAGTGACCGCTGGTATGAAGTGTGCTGACAACAATGGCGCACAGCTGCAGTGCTGTGCGCTACCTTATGAAGACTGAAAGTCTTCTGCCGCCTGTTTCTGGACCTCTGGACCTCTTCAACTTCGGCATCTGCAAGGGGGGTCGGCGGCGCGGCTCCGGGACGAACCCCAGGGTGAGACCTGTGTTCCGACTCCCTCTGGAGCTAATGGTGTCCAGTAGCCTAAGAATCCAATCCATCCTGCACGTAGGTGAGTTGAAATTCTCTCCCCTAAGTCCCTCGATGCAGTGAGCCTGTTGCCAGCAGGACTCACTGAAAATAAAAAACCTAAAAAACTTTTTCTAAGCAGCTCTTTAGGAGAGCCACCTAGATTGCACCCTGCTCGGACGGGCACAAAAACCTAACTGAGGCTTGGAGGAGGGTCATAGGGGGAGGAGCCAGTGCACACCACCTGATCGTAAAGCTTTATTTTTGTGCCCTGTCTCCTGCGGAGCCGCTAATCCCCATGGTCCTGACGGAGTCCCCAGCATCCACTTAGGACGTTAGAGAAAAGAGGTGCAAGATGGAATTGTCCTTGGGCCCTCCCACCCACCCTTATGTTGTATAAACAGGACATGCACACTTTAACCAACCCATCATTTCAGTGACAGGGTCTGCCACACGACTGTGACTGAAATTACGGGTTGGTTTGGACCCCCACCAAAAAAGAAGCAATTAATCTCTCCTTGCACAAACTGGCTCTACAGAGGCAAGATGTCCACCTCATCATCATCCTCCGATATATCACCGTGTACATCCCCCTCCTCACAGATTATCAATTCGTCCCCACTGGAATCCACCATCTCAGCTCCCTGTGTACTTTGTGGAGGCAATTGCTGCTGGTCAATGTCTCCACGGAGGAATTGATTATAATTCATTTTAATGAACATCATCTTCTCCACATTTTCTGGAAGTAACCTTGTACGCCGATTGCTGACAAGGTGAGCGGCGGCACTAAACACTCTTTCGGAGTACACACTTGTGGGAGGGCAACTTAGGTAGAATAAAGCCAGTTTGTGCAAGGGCCTCCAAATTGCCTCTTTTTCCTGCCAGTATAAGTACGGACTGTCTGACGTGCCTACTTGGATGCGGTCACTCATATAATCCTCCACCATTCTTTCAATGGGGAGAGAATCATATGCAGTGCCAGTAGACGACATGTCCGTAATCGTTGGCAGTTCCTTCAGTCCGGACCAGATGTCAGCATCAGCAGTCGCTCCAGACTGCCCTGCATCACCGCCAGCGGGTGGGCTCGGAATTCTGAGCCTTTTCCTCGCACCCCCAAATGCGGGAGAATGTGAAGGAGGAGATGTTGACAGGTCGCGTTCCGCTTGACTTGACAATTTTCTCACCAGCAGGTCTTTGAACCCCAGCAGACTTGTGTGTGCCGGAAAGAGAGATCCAAGGTAGGTTTTAAATCTAGGATCGAGCACGGTGGCCAAAATGTAGTGCTCTGATTTCAACAGATTGACCACCCGTGAATCCTTGTTAAGCGAATTAAGGGCTCCATTCACAAGTCCCACATGCCTAGCGGAATCGCTCTGTGTTAGCTCCTCCTTCAATGTCTCCAGCTTCTTCTGCAAAAGCCTGATGAGGGGAATGACCTGACTCTGGCTGGCAGTGTCTGAACTGACTTCACGTGTGGCAAGTTCAAAGGGCAGCAGAACCTTGCACAACGTTGAAATCATTCTCCACTGCGCTTGAGACAGGTGCATTCCACCTCCTATATCGTGCTCAATTGTATAGGCTTGAATGGCCTTTTGCTGCTCCTCCAACCTCTGAAGCATATATAGGGTTGAATTCCACCTCGTTACCACTTCTTGCTTCAGATGATGGCAGGGCAGGTTCAGGCGTTTTTGGTGGTGCTCCAGTCTTCTGTACGTGGTGCCTGTACGCCGAAAGTGTCCCGCAATTCTTCTGGCCACCGACAGCATCTCTTGCACGCCCCTCTCGTTTTTTAAATAATTCTGCACCACCAAATTCAAGGTATGTGCAAAACATGGGACGTGCTGGAATTTGCCCATATTTAATGCACACACAATATTGCTGGCGTTGTCCGATGCCACAAATCCACAGGAGAGTCCAATTGGGGTAAGAGGTTTTCAGCTGTGTGCGTATTCTGGAAACCGGTGATACAAAGCGTAGCCTGCCTAGGAAAGAGTTGGCGTTTGCGAGATGCTGCTACTGGTGCCGCCGCTGCTGTTCTTGCGGCGGGAGTCCATACATCTACCCAGTGGGCTGTCACAGTCATATAGTCCTGACCCTGCCCTGCTCCACTTGTCCACATGTCCGTGGTTAAGTGGACATTGGGTACAACTGCATTTTTTAGGACACTGGTGAGTCTTTTTCTGACGTCCGTGTACATTCTCGGTATCGCCTGCCTAGAGAAGTGGAACCTAGATGGTATTTGGTAACGGGGGCACACTACCTCAAGAAATTGTCTAGTTCCCTGTGAACTAACGGCGGATACCGGACGCACGTCTAACACCAACATAGTTGTCAAGGCCTCAGTTATCCGCTTTGCAACAGGATGACTGCTGTGATATTTCATCTTCCTCGCAAAGGACTGTTGGACAGTCAATTGCTTGGTGGAAGTAGTAAAAGTGGTCTTACGACTTCCCCTCTGGGATGACCATCGACTCCCAGCAGCAACAACAGCAGCGCCAGCAGCAGTAGGCGTTACACGCAAGGATGCATCGGAGGAATCCCAGGCAGGAGAGGACTCGTCAGAATTGCCAGTGACATGGCCTGCAGGACTATTGGCATTCCTGGGGAAGGAGGAAATTGACACTGAGGGAGTTGGTGGGGTGGTTTGCGTGAGCTTGGTTACAAGAGGAAGGGATTTACTGGTCAGTGGACTGCTTCCGCTGTTGCCCAAAGTTTTTGAACTTGTCACTGACTTATTATGAATGCGCTGCAGGTGACGTATAAGGGAGGATGTTCCGAGGTGGTTAACGTCCTTACCCCTACTTATTACAGCTTGACAAAGGCAACACACGGCTTGACAAATGTTGTCCGCATTTCTGTTGAAATACTTCCACACCGAAGAGCTGATTTTTTTGGTATTTTCACCAGGCATGTCAATGGCCATATTCCTCCCACGGACAACAGGTGTCTCCCCAGGTGCCTGACTTAAACAAACCACCTCACCATCAGAATCCTCCTTGTCAATTTCCTCCCCAGCGCCAGCAACACCCATATCCTCCTCATCCTGGTGTACTTCAACACTGACATCTTCAATCTGACTATCAGGAACTGGACTGCGGGTGCTCCTTCCAGCACTTGCAGGGGGCGTGCAAATGGTGGAAGGCGCATGCTCTTCACGTCCAGTGTTGGGAAGGTCAGGCATCGCAACCGACACAATTGGACTCTCCTTGTGGATTTGGGATTTCGAAGAACGCACAGTTCTTTGCTGTGCGTTTGCCAGCTTGAGTCTTTTCATTTTTCTAGCGAGAGGCTGAGTGCTTCCATCCTCATGTGAAGCTGAACCACTAGCCATGAACATAGGCCAGGGCCTCAGCCGTTCCTTGCCACTCCGTGTGGTAAATGGCATATTGGCAAGTTTACGCTTCTCCTCCGACAATTTTATTTTAGATTTTTGAGTCCTTTTTTTACTGATATTTGGTGTTTTGGATTTTACATGCTCTGTACTATGACATTGGGCATCGGCCTTGGCAGACGACGTTGCTGGCATTTCATCGTCTCGGCCATGACTAGTGGCAGCAGCTTCAGCACGAGGTGGAAGTCGATCTTGATCTTACCCTATTTTTGGAACCTCAACATTTTTGTTCTCCATATTTTAATAGGCACAACTAAAAGGCACCTCAGGTAAACAATGGAGATGGATGGATACTAGTATACTTATGGATGACGAGCGACTGCCGACACAGAGGTAGCTACAGCCGTGGACTACCGTACTGTGTCTGCTGCTAATATAGACTGGATGATAATGAGATAAAATTAAAATATATATATATATCACACTAGTACTGCAGCCGGACAGGTATATATTATGTAATGACGGACCTGCTGGACACTGTCTGTCAGACTCAGCACTGCAGACTCCTAAAGTAAGCTACTAGTATCAAGAAGATAGAAAAAAACAAAAAACCACTGGTAGGTGGTATACAATTATGGATGGACGAGCGACTGCCGACACAGAGGTAGCTACAGCCGTGGACTACCGTACTGTGTCTGCTGCTAATATAGACTGGATGATAATGAGATAAAATTAATATATATATATATATCACACTAGTACTGCAGCCGGACAGGTATATATTATGTAATGACGGACCTGCTGGACACTGTCTGTCAGCACTGCAGACTCCTAAAGTAAGCTACTAGTATCAAGAGGATAGGAAAAAAAAAACACGGGTAGGTGGTATACAATTATGGATAGACGAGCGACTGCCGACACAGAGGTAGCTACAGCCGTGGACTACCGTACTGTGTCTGCTGCTAATATAGACTGGATGATAATGAGATAAAATTAAAATATATATATATATATCACACTAGTACTGCAGCCGGACAGGTATATATTATGTAATGACGGACCTGCTGGACACTGTCTGCAGAATGCGTTTATAAAAACACCACACGACGAGTGTTTAACTTTTTCAGGCAGACAATCACAATATACTGGTGGTCAGCAGACAATCACAATACTGGTGGTCAGTGGTCACTGGTCAGTCACACTGGCAGTGGCACTCTGGCAGCAAAAGTGTGCACTGTACTTAAAATATGTACTCCTGCTATAACTGCTCCCCAGTCTCCCCCACAATTAAGCTGTGTGAGCAGTGAGCACTCAGCACAGTCAGATAATGATATACAGTATTACATATGATGCAGCACACTGGGCTGAGCACAGATATGGTATGTGACTGTGTCACACTGTGTATCGTTTTTTTTCAAGCAGAGAACGGATTAATTAAACTGGTGGTCACTGGTCACACTATCAGCAGCAAGTAGTACTCCTCCTAATAATATGCTCCCCAAAATTTGTGTCTCTCTCTAGTACTCTAGTCTAAACAGAGAGGACGCCAGCCACGTCCTTTCCCTATCATTCTCAATGCACGTGTGAAAATGGCGGCGACGCGCGGCTCCTTATATAGAATCCGAGTCTCGCGATAGAATACGAGCCTCGCGAGAATCCGACAGCGGGATGATGACGTTCGGGCGCGCTCGGGTTATCCGAGCAAGGCGGGAAGATCCAAGTCGCTCGGACCCGTGTAAAAAAACATGAAGTTCGGGCGGGTTCGGATTCCGAGGAACCGAACCCGCTCATCTCTATTGTTTATATAAATACTCTGTTCCGGGGAAATATAAATTGTCTGTTCCTAGGAAATGTAAATTATCTGTGCTGAGGTCAACCATGTGATTTTTTTTGTTCTCCGAGTGAAAGTAAACTTTGAAGCAGCTATACGTAGGAAACATTTTTACAAAGCCATTATCTCCTATATATTAGCCCAGATCTGTGACTCTGTGACTCATTTCCTAATGCTGGGCGTGACTAGGAGCTCTCATTAGATTAGCGGCAGGTTTATCACACCCAGCCCACAACTGATTGGGCGAGAAACACCCTCCCACACAGGTTACATCCAATGGGAGGCTCTGCTCTTTGGCTGATGTGTGTTCCCAGGACTCCACTGGTCTGCAGAGGGACTCCCCATCGGGGGAAGCTGCGATTCCTGGTCCGGAGCCTTCACCGCCTGCTGCAGGGAGCACCAACAAAGCTTACCTGCTTCCAGGAGGAGAAGCAGGAGAAGCATTACCCGCCCCTCCCCCACTCGCAACACCTCTCCCATCCATGGAATCCCTGCACCTGCCCCTCCCCCACCCACGGTGGCTCCGGACCCCCTCTCCCACCCGTGGAACCCTGCACCCGCCCCTCCCCCACCCGCGGCAACCTCGCACCTGCCCCACCCCCATTAATTCCAAAATAATCTTTCATCATTGCATTATAAAATGTTAGATCATGTTCCATTTGATGAAAGAGGAGGGGTTAGAGGCAGGATTCTGCAGCTAAAAGAAGCTTGTTGGATGAACCTTTTAAACACAGTATCTCTTAAATGGGTTAAATGAAACTCTTTCCTTCTCTTCTTTTCTTCCTAGTAACATTGATAATTCTGTAACTTTGTATTTCACATAAGGAATGTTACTGTTACACATGTCTGTTAAAAATAGTGGCTCTGTATTTAAAACATTGCATTGTTTGTGTTGTTACACTATCTAAAAACTCCTTTCATCTAGTTTCCTTGGTGATGGTAACACTGTTGCCAGCTAGCGTCATCACCTTGACAGATGTGTCTTTGGTTGATGACGTGTCCGGAAATCCGACTTTTGACGTTATTTGAATGTTGAACGTGGGGTGTATTGATTTGTATAAAAGTAAAAGATGAACCTTATGCATTTTATTCCTGATGACAGTTTGTGATAAACCAAAACGTTGAAATAAGACAGGGGTGTATACCTGGTCTTTCTGTGCTGTAAGTCTGTGAGTGCCACTTTTACCCTATGTTTAGAGGCTGTTCAGTCTTCCCAGAACTTATTGGGTTTGGTTGTTTAGATCTGGACTCCGGCCAGGGTACTGCTCCTGCATGGCGGTCAGACTGCGCATTTGAAAGCAAAGAGTGCCGGGGAGGAATCTTATGGATCCCTCTCCTAGAAACTTTTGTTCTCTTTAGCCCACAGGCTACAATGGACAACAACATCTAAAGATGGCATTAGCTACTATGGCCAAGCTCTAGAATGCTTCATATCAGGGGCCAACTTAACAACATTGTTGGCCCTGGGCAAAGCAGTTCACTTGGGCCCCTACCCACTATTCAGTGGAATACATTTTAAAAATAATCATAATGTACATTAAAAAAAAGTAGTGATGAGCGGATTCGGTTCCTCGGGATCCGAACCCCCCCCCCCCTCCCCCGAACTTCACCCATTTTACACGGTTCCGAAGCAGACTCGAATCTTCCCGCCTTGCTCGGTTAACCCGAGCGCGCCCGAACGTCATCATCCCGCTGTCGGATTCTCGCGGGATTTGTATTCTATATAAGGAGCCGTGCATCACCGCCATTTTCACTCGTGCTTTGGAGATGATAGCGAGAGGACGTGGCTGCGTTCTCTCAGTTTCTGTGTTCAGTGTGCTGCAAATATCTGTGCTCAGTGTGCTGCAAATATCTGTGCTCAGTGTGCTTGCAAATATCTGTGCTCAGTGTGCTGAAAATATCTACGTTCTCTGCCTGAAAAATGCTCCATATCTGTGTTGCATTGTAGTATATAGAAGGAGGACAGTGCAGAATTTTGCTGTGACCACCAGTATATATATAGCAGTACGGTACAGTAGTCCATTGCTCTAACTCTGTGTCGTCAAGTATACTATCCATATCTGTGCTGCATTGTAGTTGTGCGCAGTATATAGTAGGAGGACAGTGCTGAATTTTGCTGATCACCAGTATATATATATAGCAGTACGGTACAGTAGTCCATTGCTCTACCTCTGTGTCGTCAAGTATACTATCCATATCTGTGCTGCATTGTAGTTGTGCGCAGTATATAGTAGGAGGACAGTGCAGAATTTTGCTGTGACCACCAATATATATATAGCAGTACGGTACAGTAGTCCATTGCTCTACCTCTGTGTCATCAAGTATACTATGCATCCATACCTGTGCTGCATTTTAGTTGTGCGCAGTATATAGTAGGAGGGCAGTGCAGAATTTTGCTGACCACCAGTATATATATAGCAGTACGCTACAGTAGTCCATTGCTCTACCTCTGTGTCGTCAAGTATACTATACATCCATACCTGTGCTGCATTTTAGTTGTGCGCAGTATGTAGTAGGAGGACAGTGCAGAATTTTGCTGTGACCACCAGTATATATATAGCAGTACGGTACAGTAGTCCATTGCTCTACCTCTGTGTCGTCAAGTATACTATGCATCCATACCTGTGCTGCATTTTAGTTGTGCACAGTATATAGTAGGAGGACAGTGCAGAATTTTGCTGACCACCAGTATATATATAGCAGTACGGTACAGTAGTCCACTGCTCTACCTCTGTGTCGTCTAGTATACTACAAAAAGTTCAGTAAAATGACCCAAAAATCAAAATAAAAAGCGTCTGATGAGAAGCGTAAACTTGCCAATATGCCATTTACGACACGGAGTGGCAAGGAACGGCTGAGGCCCTGGCCTATGTTCATGGCTAGTGGTTCAGATTCACATGAGGAAGGACGCACTCATCCACTCACTAGAAAACTGCAGTGCCACTCCTAGATGGGCCAGGTGTTTGTGTCGGCCACTTTGGTCGCTTAGCTTAGTCACACATCGACCTTGGTGCACCTCTTTTTTTCTTTGCATCATGTGCTGTGTGGGGACTATTTTTTAAATCTGCCATCCTGTCTGACAGTGCAGTGCCACTCCTAGATGGGCCAGGTGTTTGTGTCGGCCACTTGTGTCGCTTAGCTTAGCCATCCAGCAACCAAGGTGCACCTCTTTTTTTCTTTGCATCATGTGCTGTTTGGAGACTATTTTTTAAATCTGCCATCCTGTCTGACACTGCAGTGCCACTCCTAGATGGGCTAGGTGTTTGTGTCGGCCACTTGTGTCGCTTAGCTTAGTCACACAGCTACCTCATTGCACCTCTTTTTTTCTTTGCATCATGTGCTGTTTGGGGACTATTATTTGAAGTGCCATCCTTTCTGACACTGCAGTGCCACTCCTAGATGGGCCAGGTGTTTGTGTCGGCCACTTGGGTCGCTTAGCTTAGTCACACAGCTACCTCATTGCACCTCTTTTTTTCTTTGCATCATGTGCTGTTTGGGGACTATTTTTTAAATCTGCCATCTTGTCTGACACTGCAGTGCCACTCCTAGATGGGCCAGGTGTTTGTGTCGGCCACTTGGGTCGCTTAGCTTAGTCACACAGCTACCTCATTGCACCTCTTTTTTTCTTTGCATCATGTGCTGTTTGGGGACTTTTTTTAAATCTACCATCCTGTCTGACACTGCAGTGCCACTCCTAGATGGGCCAGGTGTTTGTGTCGGCCACTTGGGTCGCTTAGCTTAGTCATCCAGCGACCTCGGTGCAAATTTTAGGACTAAAAATAATATTGTGAGGTGTAAGGTGTTCAGAATAGACTGGAAATGAGTGGAAATTATGGTTAATGAGGTTAATTATACTATGGGATCAAAATGACCCCCAAATTCTATGATTTAAGCTGTTTTTGAGGGTTTTTTGTAAAAAAACACCCAAATCCAAAACACACCCGAATCCACCAAAAAATTTTCAGGGAGGTTTTACCAAAACGCGTCCGAATCCAAAACACGGCCGCCGAACCGAAACCAAAACACAAAACTAGAGATGAGCGGGTTCGGTTCCTCGGAATCCGAACCCCCCCGAACTTCAGCCTTTTTACACGGGTCCGAGGCAGACTCGGATCTTCCCGCCTTGCTCGGCTAACCCGAGCGCGCCCAAACGTCATCATCCCGCTGTCGGATTCTCGCGAGGCTCGTATTCTATCGCGAGACTCGGATTCTATATAAGGAGCCGCGCGTCGCCGCCATTTTCACACGTGCATTGAGATTGATAGGGAGAGGATGTGGCTGGCGTCCTCTCCGTTTAGATAGAGAGTGAGACACTTGATTTACTAGTAATTTAATTTTAGTAATTTTGGGGAGCATTAGGAGTACTCAGAGAGTGCAGAGTTTTGCTGATAGTTATACTAGTGACCACCAGTTTTATTTATTATTTAAAATCCGTTCTCTGCCTGAAAAAAAACGATACACAGTCACATACCATATCTGTGCTCAGCCTCAGTGTGCTGCATGATAATATCATCTATGTATATCTGACTGTGCTGAGTGCTCACTGCTCACACAGCTTAATTGTGGGGGAGACTGGGGAACAGTTATAGCAGGAGTACATAACAGTGCATACTTTTGCTGCCAGTGTGACTGACCAGTGACCACCAGTATATTGTCTGCCTGAAAAAGTTAAACACTCGTGTGGTGTTTTTTTTTTTTATTCTATAAACGCATTCTGCTGACAGACAGTGTCCAGCAGGTCCGTCATTCATTATATTATAATATATACCTGCAGTAGTGATATATATATATTTTTTATATCATTATCATCCAGTCTATACTAGCAGATGCAGTACGGTAGTCCACGGCTGTAGCTACCTCTGTGTCGGCAGTGCTCGTCCATAATTGTATACCTACCTGTGGTGGGTTTTTTTTTCTATCTTCTTCATACTAGTAGTTTAGGAGTCTGCTGCTGACAGTGTCCAGCAGGTCCGTCATTATATAATATATACCTGTCCTGCAGTAGTGATATATATATATATTTTTTATATCATTATCATCCAGTCTATACTAGCAGACGCAGTACGGTAGTCCACGGCTGTAGCTACCTCTGTGTCGGCAGTCACTCGTCATCCATAAGTATACTAGTATCCATCCATCTCCATTGTTTACCTGAGGTGCCTTTTAGTTGTGCCTATTAAAATATGGAGAACAAAAATGTTGAGGTTCCAAAAATAGGGAAAGATCAAGATCGACTTCCACCTCGTGCTGAAGCTGCTGCCACTAGTCATGGCTGAGACGATGAAATGCCATCAACGTCGTCTGCCAAGGCCGATACCCAATGTCATAGTACAGAGCATGTAAAATCCAAAACACCAAATATCAGTAAAGAAAGGACTCAAAAATCTAAAATAAAATCGTCGGAGGAGAAGCGTAAACTTGCCAATATGCCATTTACCACACGGAGTGGCAAGGAACGGCTGAGGCCCTGGCCTATGTTCATGGCTAGTGGTTCAGCTTCACATGAGGATGGAAGCACTCAGCCTCTCGCTAGAAAAATGAAAAGACTTAAGCTGGCAAAAGCACAGCAAAGAACTGTGCGTTCTTCGAAATCACAAATCCACAAGGAGAGTCCAATTGTGTCGGTTGCGATGCCTGACCTTCCCAACACTGGACGTGAAGAGCATGCGCCTTCCACCATTTGCACGCCCCCTGCAAGTGCTGGAAGGAGCACCCGCAGTCCAGTTCCTGATAGTCAGATTGAAGATGTCAGTGTTGAAGTACACCAGGATGAGGAGGATATGGGTGTTGCTGGCGCTGGGGAGGAAATTGACCAGGAGGATTCTGATGGTGAGGTGGTTTGTTTAAGTCAGGTACCCGGGGAGACACCTGTTGTCCGTGGGAGGAATATGGCCATTGACATGCCTGGTGAAAATACCAAAAAAATCAGCTCTTCGGTGTGGAAGTATTTCAACAGAAATGCGGACAACATTTGTCAAGCCGTGTGTTGCCTTTGTCAAGCTGTAATAAGTAGGGGTAAGGACGTTAACCACCTCGGAACATCCTCCCTTATACGTCACCTGCAGCGCATTCATCATAAGTCAGTGACAAGTTCAAAAACTTTGGGCGACAGCGTAAGCAGTCCACTGACCAGTAAATCCCTTCCTCTTGTAACAAAGCTCACGCAAACCACCCCACCAACTCCCTCAGTGTCAATTTCCTCCTTCCCCAGGAATGCCAATAGTCCTGCAGGCCATGTCACTGGCAATTCTGACGAGTCCTCTCCTGCCTGGGATTCCTCCGATGCATCCTTGCGTGTAACGCCTACTGCTGCTGGCGCTGCTGTTGTTGCTGCTGGGAGTCGATGGTCATCCCAGAGGGGAAGTCGTAAGACCACTTTTACTACTTCCACCAAGCAATTGACTGTCCAACAGTCCTTTGCGAGGAAGATGAAATATCACAGCAGTCATCCTGCTGCAAAGCGGATAACTGAGGCCTTGGCATCCTGGGCGGTGAGAACCGTGGTTCCGGTATCCATCATTACTGCAGAGCCAACTATAGACTTGTTTGAGGTACTGTGTCCCCGGTACCAAATACCATCTAGGTTCCATTTCTCTAGGCAGGCGATACCGAAAATGTACACAGACCTCAGAAAAAGACTCACCAGTGTCCTAAAAAATGCAGTTGTACCCAATGTCCACTTAACCACGGACATGTGGACAAGTGGAGCAGGGCAGACTCAGGACTATATGACTGTGACAGCCCACTGGGAAGATGTATGGACTCCCGCCGCAAGAACAGCAGCGGCGGCACCAGTAGCAGCATCTCGCAAACGCCAACTCTTTCCTAGGCAGGCTACGCTTTGTATCACCGCTTTCCAGAATACGCACACAGCTAAAAACCTCTTACGGCAACTGAGGAAGATCATCGCAGAATGGCTTACCCCAATTGGACTCTCCTGTGGATTTGTGGCATCGGACAACGCCAGCAATATTGTGTGTGCATTAAATATGGGCAAATTCCAGCACGTCCCATGTTTTGCACATACCTTGAATTTGGTGGTGCAGAATTATTTAAAAAACGAGAGGGGCGTGCAAGAGATGCTGTCGGTGGCCAGAAGAATTGCGGGACACTTTCGGCGTACAGGCACCACGTACAGAAGACTGGAGCACCACCAAAAACGCCTGAACCTGCCCTGCCATCATCTGAAGCAAGAAGTGGTAACGAGGTGGAATTCAACCCTCTATATGCTTCAGAGGTTGGAGGAGCAGCAAAAGGCCATTCAAGCCTATACAACTGAGCACGATATAGGAGGTGGAATGCACCTGTCTCAAGCGCAGTGGAGAATGATTTCAACGTTGTGCAAGGTTCTGCAACCTTTTGAACTTGCCACACGTGAAGTCAGTTCAGACACTGCCAGCCTGAGTCAGGTCATTCCCCTCATCAGGCTTTTGCAGAAGAAGCTGGAGACATTGAAGGAGGAGCTAACACAGAGCAATTCCGCTAGGCATGTGGGACTTGTGGATGGAGCCCTTAATTCGCTTAACAAGGATTCACGGGTGGTCAATCTGTTGAAATCAGAGCACTACATTTTGGCCACCGTGCTCGATCCTAGATTTAAAACCTACCTTGGATCTCTCTTTACGGCAGACACAAGTCTGCAGGGGTTCAAAGAACTGCTGGTGAGAAAATTGTCAAGTCAAGCGGAACGCGACCTGTCAACATCTCCTCCTTCACATTCTCCCGCAACTGGGGGTGCGAGGAAAAGGCTCAGAATTCCGAGCCCACCCGCTGGCGGTGATGCAGGGCAGTCTGGAGTGACTGCTGATGCTGACATCTGGTCCGGACTGAAGGACCTGCCAACGATTACGGACATGTCGTCTACTGTAACTGCATATGATTCTCTCCCCATTGAAAGAATGGTGGAGGATTATATGAGTGACCGCATCCAAGTAGGCACGTCAGACAGTCCGTACGTATACTGGCAGGAAAAAGAGGCAATTTGGAGGCCCTTGCACAAACTGGCTTTATTCTACCTAAGTTGCCCTCCCACAAGTGTGTACTCCGAAAGAGTGTTTAGTGCCGCCGCTCACCTTGTCAGCAATCGGCGTATGAGGTTACTTCCAGAAAATGTGGAGAAGATGATGTTCATTAAAATGAATTATAATCAATTCCTCCATGGAGACATTCACCAGCAGCAATTGCCTCCACAAAGTACACAGGGAGCTGTGACGGTGGATTCCAGTGGGGACGAATTGATAACCTGTGAGGAGGGGGATGTACACAGTGATTAATCGGAGGATGATGATGAGGTGGACATCTTGCCTCTGTAGAGCCAGTTTGTGCAAGGAGAGATTAATTGCTTCTTTTTTGATGGGGGTCCAAACCAACCCGTCATTTCAGTCACAGCCGTGTGGCAGACCCTGTCACTGAAATGATGGGTTGGTTAAAGTGTGCATTTCCTGTTTATACAACATAAGGGTGGGTGGGAGGGCCCAAGGACAATTCCATCTTGCACCTCTTTTTTCTTTCATTTTTCTTTGCGTCATGTGCTGTTTGTGGAGTGTTTTTTGGAAGGGCCAGCCTGCTTGACACTGCAGTGCCACTCCTAGATGGGCCAGGTGTTTGTGTCGGCCACTAGGGTCGCTGAGCTTACTCACACAGCTACCTCATTGCGCCTCTTTTTTTCTTTGCGTCATGTGCTGTTTGGGGAGTGTTTTTTTGAAGGGCCATCCTGCGTGACACTGCAGTGCCACTCCTAGATGGGCCAGGTGTTTGTGTCGGCCACTTGGGTCGCTGAGCTTAGTCATCCAGCGACCTCGGTGCAAATTTTAGGACTAAAAATAATATTGTGAGGTGTGAGGTGTTCAGAATAGACTGAAAATGAGTGGAAATTATGGTTATTGAGGTTAATAATACTTTGGGATCAAAATGACCCCCAAATTCTATGATTTAAGCTGTTTTTTAGGGTTTTTTGAAAAAAACACCCGAATCCAAAACACACCCGAATCCGACAAAAAAAATTCGGTGAGGTTTTGCCAAAACGCGTTCGAACCCAAAACACGGCCGCGGAACCGAACCCAAAACCAAAACACAAAACCCGAAAAATTTCCGGTGCACATCTCTACACAAAACTAGTGATGTGCACCGGACATTTTTCGGGTTTTGTGTTTTGGGTTTAGATTCGGTTCGGCGGCCCTGAAATTTTTTTGTCGGATTCGGGTGTGTTTTGGATTCGGGTGTTTTTTTCAAAAAACCCTCAAAAACAGCTTAAATCATAGAATTTGGGGGTCATTTTGATCCCACAGTATTATTAACCTCAATAACCATAATTTCCACTCATTTCCAGTCTATTCTGAACACCTCAATATTATTTATAGTCCTAAAATTTGCACCGAGGTCGCTGGATGACAAAGCTAAGCGACCCAAGTGGCCGACACAAACACCTGGCCCATCTAGGAGTGGCACTGCAGTGTCAGAGAGGATGGCACTTCAAAAAATAGTCCCCAAACAGCACATGATGCAAAGAAAAAAAGAGGTGCACCAAGGTAGCTGGATGGCTAAGCTAAGTGACCCAAATGGCCGACACAAACACCTGGCCCATCTAGGAGTGGCACTGCAGTGTCAGACAGGATGGCACTTCAAAAAAATAGTCCCCAAACAGCACATGATGCAAAGAAAAAAAGAGGTGCACCAAGGTCGCTGGATGGCTAAGCTAAGCGACCCAAGTGGCTGACACAAACACCTGGCCCATCTAGGAGTGGCACTGCAGTGTCAGACAGGATGGCACTTCAAAAAATAGTCCCCAAACAGCACATGATGCAAAGAAAAATGAAAGAAAAAAGAGGTGCAAGATGGAATCCTTGGGCTCTCCCACCCACCCTTATGTTGTATAAACAGGACATGCACACTTTAACAAACCCATCATTTCAGCGACAGGGTGTGCCACACGACTGTGACTGAAATGACTGGTTGGTTTGGGCCCCCACCAAAAAAGAAGCAATCAATCTCTCCTTGCACAAACAGTCTCTACAGAGGCAAGTTGTCCACCTCCTCCTCATCCTCCGATTCCTCACCCCTTTCACTGTGTACATCCTCCTACTCACAGATTATTAATTCGTCCCCACTGGAATCCACCATCTCAGGTCCCTGTGTACTTTCTGGAGGCAATTGCTGGTGAATGTCTCCATGGAGGAATTGATTATAATTCATTTTGATGAACATCATCTTCTCCACATTTTCTGGAAGTAACCCCGTACGGCGATTGCTGACAAGGTGAGCGGCTGCACTAAACACTTTTTCGGAGTACACACTGGAGGGGGGGCAACTTAGGTAAAATAAAGCCAGTTTGTGCAAGGGCCTCCAAATTGCCTCTTTCCTGCCAGTATACGTACGGACTGTCTGACGTGCCTACTTGGATGTGGTCACTCATATAATCCTCCACCATTCTTTCAATGGTGACAGAATCATATGCAGTGACAGTAGACGACATGTCATTAATCGTTGGCAGGTCCTTCAGTCCGGACCAGATGTCAGCACTCGCTCCAGACTGCCCTGCATCACCGCCAGCGGGTGGCCTCGGAATTCTGAGCCTTTTCCTCGCAGCCCCAGTTGCTGGAGAATGTGAAGGAGGAGCTGTTGACAGGTCATGTTCCGCTTGACTTGACAATTTTCTCACCAGCAGGTCTTTGAATCTCTGCAGACTTGTGTCTGCCGGAAAGAGAGATACAACGTAGGTTTTAAATCTAGGATCGAACTGACTTCACGTGTGGCAAGTTCAAAGGGTTGCAGCACCTTGCACAACGTTGAAATCATTCTCCACTGCGCTTGAATCAGGTGCATTCCCCCTCCTTCGCCTATATCGTAGGTAGCTGTATAGGCTTGAATGGCCTTTTGTTGCTCCTCCATCCTCTGAAGCATATAGAGGGTTGAATTCCACCTCGTTACCACCTCTTGCTTCAGATGATGGCAGGGCAGGTTCAGGAGTGTTTGCTGGTGCTCCAGTCTTCGGCACGCGGTGGCTGAATGCCAAAAGTAGCCCGCAATTCTTCGGGCCACCGACAGCATCTCTTGCACGCCCCTGTCGTTTTAAAAAAATTCTGCACCACCAAATTCAATGTATGTGCAAAACATGGGACGTGCTGGAATTTGCCCACATGTAATGCACGCACAATATTGGTGGCGTTGTCCGATGTCACAAATCCCCAGGAGAGTCCAATTGGGGTAAGCCATTCTGCGATGATGTTCCTCAGTTTCCGTTAGAGGTTGTCAGCTGTGTGCCTCTTATGGAAAGCGGTGATACAAAGCGTAGCCTGCCTAGGAACGAGTTGGCATTTGCGATATGCTGCTACTGGTGCCGCCACTGCTGTTCTTGCTGCGGGAGGCAATACATCTACCCAGTGGGCTGTCACAGTCATATAGTCCTCGCTGTGGCTTGGGGGCGCAGAAAAATTTCTAGTTACGCCTCTGGCGCTTGAGTCAGGTGCATTCCCCCTCCTTTGCCTATATCGTAGGTAGCTGTATGGGCTTGAATGGCCTTTTGCTGCTCCTCCATCCTCTGAAGCATATAGAGGGTTGAATTCCACCTCATTACCACCTCTTGCTTCAGATGATGGCGGGGCACGTTCAGGAGTGTTTGCTGGTGCTCCAGTCTTCGGCACGCGGTGGCTGAATGCCGAAAGTGGCCCGCAATTCTTCGGGACACCGACAGCAGCTCTTGCACGCCCCTGTCGTTTTTTTTTTAAATTCTGCACCACCAAATTCAATGTATGTGCAAAACATGGGACTTAATGGAATTTGCCCACATGTAATGCACGCACAATATTGGTGGTGTTGTCCGATGTCACAAATCCCCAGGAGAGTCCAATTGGGGTAAGCCATTCTGCGATGATGTTCCTCAGTTTCCGTTAGAGGTTGTCAGCTGTGTGCCTCTTATGGAAAGCGGTGATACAAAGCGTAGCCTGCCTAGGAACGAGTTGGCATTTGCGATATGCTGCTACTGGTGCCGCCACTGCTGTTCTTGCTGCGGGAGGCAATACATCTACCCAGTGGGCTGTCACAGTCATATAGTCCTTAGTCTGCCCTGCTCCACTTGTCCACATGTCCGTGGTTAAGTGGACATTGGGTACAACTGCATTTTTTAGGACACTGGTGACTCTTTTTCTGAGGTCTGTGTACATTCTCGGTATCGCCTGCCTAGAGAAATGGAACCTAGATGGTATTTGGTACTGGGGACACAGTACCTCAAGCAATTCTCTAGTTTCCAGTGAATTAACGGTGGATACCGGAAACATGTTTAACACCACCCAGGCTGCCAAGGCCTGAGTTATCCGCTTTGCTGTGATATTTCATCTTCCTCGCAAAGGACTGTTGGACAGTTAATTGCTTACTGGAAGTAGTACAAGTGGTCTTCCGACTTCCCCTCTGGGATGACGATCGACTCCCAGCAGCAACAACAGCAGCGCCAGCAGCAGTAGGCGTTACACCAGAGGCGGATTTACCGCTAGACAACCAAGGCGGTTACCTAGGGCCCGGCGGGTCCCAAGGGTCCCGAACCGGGCCCCACTGCTTGTGTTACTGAGACACGCTGCCGCTCAGTCCGGCGGCAGCGTGTCTCAGCTGTAAGGAGGACAGCGCGGCGTGTAGCGGAGTTCAAACCAGCTCTGGTTCGTGAGCCAATCAGAGCTCGCGGACTGGCAGCCAATCAGGAGCCGCCGGTCCGCGAGCTCTGATTGGCTCACGAACCGGCGGCTAGTTTGAAGTCCTACACGCCGGCGCCCACGCTCTCCTCCACACCCTCACAGAGGGACGGAGGACGGAGCTGCAGCAGCAGCAGCGGTAAGCACTGCTGTTTGTGGGGGCATTTGTTTACCTGGCACTATGGGGCATTTGTATACCTGGCACTGTGGGGGCAATTTTTTATCTGGCACTGTGGGGCATTTGTATACCTGGCACTGTGGGGGCAATTGTTTACCTGGCACTGTGGGGCATTTGTATACTTGGCGCTGAGGGGGCAATTGTTTACCTGGCACTGTGGGGCATTTGAATACCTCGCACTGTGGGGGCATTTGTATACTTGTCAGGTATACAAGTGCCCCCACAGTGCCAGATCCACAATTGCCCCCACAGTGTCAGGTATTTACCTGACACTGTGGGAGCAATTGTGGATCTGGCACTGTGGGGGCAAATGTATGCCTGGCACTGTGGGGCATTTGTATACCTGGCAGTGTGGGGGCAATTGTGGATCTGGCACTGTGGGGACATTTGTGGAACCGGCACTGTGGGGGTATTTGTGGATCGGGCACTGTGGGGGCATTTGTGGATCTGGCACTGTGGGGGCATTTGTAGATCTGGCACTGTGGGGGCATTTGTGGATCTGGTACTGTGGGGGCATTTGTGGATCTGGTACTATGGGGGCATTTGTGGATCTGGTACTGTGGGGGCATATGTGGATCTGGCACTGTGGGGGCATTTGTATACCTGGCACTGTGGGGGCATTTGTGGATCTGGCACTGCACTATTGGGGGCATATGTCTGTGTATCACATCCCATTTTAATTGGCCACACCCATTTTTTGCCGCGCGCACCTTAGGCGCGCGCACACAGTACTTCTATCAGGCACTCTCTGTCAGATTGGTCACCGCTTAGCCCCACCGGGAGTGCACACAGACGCTCTCATTCTAGTGAATGGGGCATGTGCGTCATGGACACGTGCGTGCCCCAGACGAGGTGATAGACCCAGGCACAAACGGAACTCCATCAGTAATGTAAGGGGGCATAAGTCAGAACAAAATTATAGTGCTATGGATTGTTTGAGGTAGGGGGGCCCCAAATCAGTATTTTGCTTAGGGCCCCATTAAGTCTAAATCCGCCTCTGCGTTACACTCAAGGATGCATCGGAGGAATCCCAGGCAGGAGAGGACTCGTCAGACTTGACAGAGACATGGCCTGCAGGACTATTGGCTTTCCTGTCTAAGGAGGAAATTGACACTGAGGGAGTTGGTGGTGTGGTTTGCAGGAGCTTGGTTACAAGAGGAAGGGATTTAGTTGTCAGTGGACTGCTTCCGCTGTCACCCAAAGTTTTTGAACTTGTCAATGACTTCTGATGAATGCACTCTAGGTGACGTATAAGGGAGGATGTTCCGAGGTGGTTAACGTCCTTACCCCTACTTATTACAGCTTGACCAAGGCGACACACGGCTTAACACCTGTTTTCCGCATTTCTGTTAAAATTATTCCACACCGAAGAGGTGATTTTTTTTGTAATTTGACCAGGCATGTCAATGGCCATATTCGTCCCACGGACAACAGGTGTCTCCCCAGGTGCCTGACTTAAATAAACCACCTCACCATCAGAATCCTCCTGGTCAATTTCCTCCTCAGCGCCAGCAACACCCATATCCTCATCCTGGGGTACTTCAACAGTGACATCTACAACTTGACTATCAGGAACTGGACTGCGGGTGCTCCTTGCAGGGGGCGTGCAAATGGTGGAAGGCGCCACCTCTTCCCATCCAGTGTTGGGAAGGTCAGGCATCGCAACCGACACAATTGGACTCTCCTTGGAGATTTGTGATTTAGAAGAACGCACAGCTCTTTGCCTTGCTTTTGCCAGCTTAAATCTTTTCATTTTTCTAGCGAGAGGATGAGTGCTTCCATCCTCATGTGAAGCTGAACCACTAGCCATGAACATAGGCCAGGGCCTCAGCCGTTCCTTGCCACTCCGTGTCATAAATGGCATATTGGCAAGTTTACGCTTCTCATCAGACGCTTTTAATTTTGATTTTTGGGTCATTTTACTGAACTTTTGTTTTTTGGATTTTACATGCTCTCTACTATGACATTGGGCATCGGCCTTGGCAGACGACGTTGATGGCATTTCATCGTCTCGGCCATGACTAGTGGCAGCAGCTTCAGCACGAGGTGGAAGTGGATCTTGATCTTTCCCTATTTTACCCTCCACATTTTTGTAATCCATTTTTTAATGTGTGGAATTATATGCCAGTTATATATCAATAGCAATGGCCTACTGCACCGTACTGCCATATATTATGTACTGGTTGTCAGCAAAATTCTGCACTGTCCTTCTACTATATATACTGTGCACAACTACAATGCACCACAGGTATGGATGGATAGTATACTTGACGACATAGAAGTAGGTAGAGCAGTGGCCTACTGTACCGTACTGCTATATATTATATACTGGTGGTCAGCAAAATTCTGCACTGTCCTCCTACTATATATACTGCGCACAACAACTAAAGTGCACCTCAGGTATGGATGGATAGTATACTTGACGACACAGAGGTAGGTAGAGCAGTGGACTACTGTACCGTACTGATATAATACTGGTGGTAACTGGTCAGCAAAATTCTGCACTGTCCTCTTACTATATACTACAATGCAGCACAGATATGGAGCGTTTTTCAGGCAGAGAACGTATAATACTAGTGGTCACTGGTCAGCAAAACTCTGCACTGTCCTCCTACTATAATACTAGTGGTCCCCAGTCCCCACAATAAAGCACACTGAGCACAGATATTTGCAGCACACTGAGCACAGATATGGAGCGATTTTCAGGCAGAGAACGTAGATATTTTCAGCACACTGGGCACAGATATTTGCAGCACAAAGAGCACAGATATTTGCAGCACACTGAACACAACTGAGAGAACGCTGCACACGTTCTCTCCCTATCATCTCCAATGCACGAGTGAAAATGGCGGCATCGCGCTGCTCCTTATATAGAATACGAATCTTGCGAGAATCCGACAGCGGGATGATGACGTTCGGGCGCGCTCGGGTTAACCGAGCAAGGTGGGAGGATTCGAGTCTGCCTCGGAACCGTGTAAAATGGGTGAAGTTCGGGGGGGTTCAGATTCCGAGGAGCTGGACCCGCTCATCACTACACAAAACCCGAAAAATTTCCGGTGCATATCACTAATATATATATATATATATATATATATATTAGAGATGAGCGCGTTCGGTTCCTCGGGATCCGAACCCCCCGAACTTCACCCATTTTACACAGTTCCGAGGCAGACTCGAATCTTCCCGCCTTGCTCGGTTAACCAGAACGCCCCCGAACGTCATCATCCCGCTGTCGGATTCTCGCGAGATTCGTATTCTATATAAGGAGCCGCACGTCGCCGCCATTTTCACTCGTGCATTGGAGATGATAGCGAGAGGATGTGGCTGCGTTCTCTCAGTTTCTGTGTTCAGTGTGCTGCAAATATCTGTGCACAGTGTGCTGCAAATATCTGTGCTCAGTGTGCTGCAAATATCTACGTTCTATGCCTGAAAAACGCTCCACATCTGTGCTGCATTGTAGTATATAGCAGGAGGACAGTGCAGAATTTTGCTGACCACCAGTATATATATAGCAGTACGGTACAATAGTCCATTGCTCTACTTCTGTGTCGTCAAATATACTTTCCATCCATACCTGTGGAGCATTTTAGTTGTGCGCAGTATATAGTAGGAGGACAGTGCAGAATTGCAGAATTTTGCTGACCACCAGTATATATAAAGCAGTACGGTACAGTAGTCCATTGCTCTATCTCTGTGTCGTCAAGTATACTATCCATCCATATCTGTGCTGCATTCATTGTAGTTGTGTGCAGTATATAGTAGGAGGACAGCGCAGAATATTGCTGACCACCAATATATATAAAGCAGTACGGTACAGTAGTCCATTGCTCTACCTCTGTGTCGTCAAGTATACTATCCATCCATACCTGTGCTGCATTTTAGTTGTGCGCAGTATATAGTAGGAGGGCAGTGCAGAATTTTGCTGACCACCAGTATATATATAGCAGTACAGTAGTCCATTGCTCTACCTCTGTGTCATCAAATATACTATCCATCCAAACCTGTGCTGCATTTTAGTTGTGCGCAGTATATAGTAGGAGGACAGTGCAGAATTTTGCTGACAATCAGTATATATATAGCAGTATGGTACAGTAGTCCATTGCTCTATCTCTGTGTCGTCAAGTATACTATCCATCCATACTTGTGCTGCATTTTAGTTGTGCGCAGTATATAGTAGGAGGACAGTGCAAAATTTTGCTGACCACCAGTATATATATAGCAGTATGGTACAGTAGTCCATTGCTCTACCTCTGTGTCATCAAATATACTATCCATCCATACCTGTGCTGCATTTTAGTTGTGCGCAGTATATAGTAGGAGGGCAGTGCAGAATTTTGCTGACCACCAGTATATATATAGCAGTACAGTACAGTAGTCCATTGCTCTACCTCTGTGTCGTCAAGTATACTATCTATATCTGTGCTGCATTCATTGTAGTTGTGTGCAGTATAAAATAGGAGGACAGTGCAGAATTTGGCTGACCACCAGTATATATATAGCAGTGCGGTACAGTAGTCCATTGCTCTACCTCTGTGTCATCAAGTATACTATCCATCCATACCTGTGCTGCATTTTAGTTGTGCGCAGTATATAGTAGGAGGACAGTGCAGAATTTTGCTGACCACCAGTATATATATAGCAGTACGGTACAGTAGGCCATTGCTATTGATATATTACTGGCATATAATTCCACACATTAATAAATGGAGAACAAAAATGTGGAGGGTAAAATAGGGAAAGATCAAGATCCACTTCCACCTCGTGCTGAAGCTGCTGCCACTAGTCATGGGCGAAATGATGAAATGCCATCAACGTCGTCTGCCAAGGCCGATGCCCAATGTCATAGTAAAGAGCATGTAAAATCAAAAAAACAAAAGTTCAGTAAAATGACCCAAAAATCAAAATTAAAAGCGTCTGATGAGAAGCGTAAACTTGCCAATATGCCATTTATGACACGGAGTGGCAAGGAACGGCTGAGGCTAGTGGTTCAGCTTCACATGAGGATGGAAGCACTCATCCTCTCGCTAGAAAAATGAAAAGACTTAAGCTGGCAAAAGCACAGCAAAGAGCTGTGCGTTCTTCTAAATCACAAATCTCCAAGGAGAGTCCAATTGTGTCGGTTGCGATGCCTGACCTTCCCAACACTGGACGGGAAGAGGTGGCGCCTTCAACCATTTGCACGCCCCCTGCAAGTGCTGGAAGATGCACCCGCAGTCCAGTTCCTGATAGTGAAATTGAAGATGTCACTGTTGAAGTACACCAGGATGAGGATATGGGTGTTGCTGGCGCTGGGGAGGAAATTGACAAGGAGGATTCTGATGGTGAGGTGGTTTGTTTAAGCCAGGCACCCGGGGAGACACCTGTTGTCCGTGGGATGAATATGGCCATTGACATGCCTGGTCAAATTACAAAAAAAATCACCCCTTCGGTGTGGAATTATTTTAACAGAAATGCAGACAACAGGTGTCAAGCCGTGTGTTGCCTTTGTCAAGCTGTAATAAGTAGGGGTAAGGACGTTAACCACCTAGGAACATCCTCCCTTATACGTCACCTGGAGCGCATTCTTCAGAAGTCATTGACAAGTTCAAAAACTTTGTGTGACAGTGGAAGCAGTCCACTGACAACTAAATCCCTTCCTCTTGTAACCAAGCTCCTGCAAACCACACCACCAACTCCCTCAGTGTCAATTTCCTCCTTAGACAGGAAAGCCAATAGTCCTGCAGGCTATGTCACTGGCAAGTCTGACGAGTCCTCTCCTGCCTGGGATTTCTCCGATGCATCCTTGAGTGTAATGCCTATTGCTGCTGGCGCTGCTGTTGTTGCTGCTGGGAGTCGATCGTCATCCCAGAGGGGAAGTCGGAAGACCACTTGTACTACTTCCAGTAAGCAATTGACTGTCCAACAGTCCATTGCGAGGAAGATGAAATATCACAGCAGTCATCCTGCTGCAAAGCGTATAACTCAGGTCTTGGCAGCTTCGGTGGTGTTAAACGTGTATCCGGTATCCACCGTTAATACACAGGGAACTAGAGAATTGCTTAAGGTACTGTGTCCCCAGTACAAAATACCATCTAGGTTCCATTTCTCTAGGCAGGCGATACCGAGAATGTACACAGACGTCAGAAAAAGGGTCACCAGTGTCCTAAAAAATGCAGTTGTACCCAATGTCCACTTAACCACGGATATGTGGACAAGAGGAGCAGGGCAGACTCAGGACTATATGACTGTGACAGCCCACTGGGTAGATGTATGGACTCCCGCAGCAAGAACAGCAGCGGCGGCACCAGTAGCAGCATCTCACAAACGGCAACTCGTTCCTAGGCAGGCTACGCTTTGTATCACCGCTTTCCATAAGAGGCACACAGCTGACAACCTCTAACGGAAACTGAGGAACATCATCGCAGAATGGCTTACCCCAATTGGACTCTCCTGGGGATTTGTGACATCGGACAACACCACCAATATTGTGCGTGCATTACATGTGGGCAAATTCCATTAAGTCCCATGTTTTGCACATACATTGAATTTGGTGGTGCAGAATTTAAAAAAAAAACGACAGGGGCGTGCAAGAGCTGCTGTCGGTGTCCCGAAGAATTGCGGGCCACTTTCGGCATTCAGCCACCGCGTGCCGAAGACTGGAGCACCAGCAAACACTCCTGAACGTGCCCCGCCATCATCTGAAGCAAGAGGTGGTAATGAGGTGGAATTCAACCCTCTATATGCTTCAGAGGATGGAGGAGCAGCAAAAGGCCATTCAAGCCCATACAGCTACCTACGATATAGGCAAAGGAGGGGGAATGCACCTGACTCAAGCGCCAGAGGCGTAACTAGAAATTTTTCTGCGCCCCCAAGCCACAGCGAGGGCTGCGGGGACAGTAGTTATGCCACTGTCAAGCGCAGTGGAGAATGATTTCAACGTTGTGCAAGGTTCTGCGACCCTTTGAATTTACCACACGTGAAGTCAGTTCAGACACTGCCAGCCTGAGTCAGGTCATTCCCCTCATCAGGCTTTTGCAGAAGAAGCTGGAGAGATTGAAGGAGGAGCTAAAACAGAGCGATTCCGCTAGGCATATGGGACTTGTGGATGGAGCCCTTAATTCGCTTAACCAGGATTCACAGGTGGTCAATCTGTTGAAATCAGAGCACTACATTTTGACCACCGTGCTCGATCCTAGATTTAAAACCTACGTTGTATATCTCTTTCCGGCAGACACAAGTCTGCAGAGGTTCAAAGACCTGCTGGTGAGACACTTGTCAAATCAAGCGGAACGTGACCCTTCAACAGCTCCTCCTTCACATTCTCCCGCAACTGAGGCTGCGAGGAAAAGGCTAAGAATTCCGAGCCCACCCGCTGGCGGTGATGCAGGGCAGTCTGGAGTGAGTGCTGACATCTGGCCCGGACTGAAGGACCTGCCAACGATTACTGACATGTCGTCTACTGTCACTGCATATGATTCTGTCACCATTGAAAGAATGGTTGAGGATTATTTGAGTGACCGCATCCAAGTAGGCATGTCAGACAGTCCGTACGTATACTGGCAGGAAAAAGAGGCAATTTGGAGGCCCTTGCACAAACTGGCTTTATTTTACCTAAGTTGCCCCCCCTCCAGTGTGTACTCCGAAAGAGTGTTAAGTGCAGCCGGTCACCTTGTCAGCAATCGGCGTACGAGGTTACTTCCAGAAAATGTGGAGAAGATGATGTTCATCAAAATGAATTCTAATCAATTCCTCCGTGGAGACATTCACCAGCAATTGCCTCCAGAAAGTACACAGGGACCTGAGATGGTGGATTCCAGTGGGGACAAATTAATAATCTGTGAGGAGGGGGATGTACACAGTGAAAGGGGTGAGGAATCGGAGGATGATGATGAGGTCGACATCTTGCCTCTGTAGAGACAGTTTGTGCATGGAGAGATTGATTGCTTCTTTTTTGGTGGGGACCCAAACCAACCAGTCATTTCAGTCACAGTCGTGTGGCAGACCCTGTCGCTGAAATGATGGGTTTGTTAAAGTGTGCATGTCCTGTTTATACAACATAAGGGTGGGTGGGAGGGCCCAAGGACAATTCCATCTTGCACCTCTTTTTTCTTTAATTTATCTTTGCATCATGTGCTGTTTGGGGACTATTTTTTGAAGTGCCATCCTGTCTGACACTGCAGTGCCACTCCTAGATGGGCCAGGTGTTTGTGTCGGCCACTTAGGTCGCTTAGCTTAGCCATTCAGCGACCTTGGTGCACCTCTTTTTTTCTTTGCATCATGTGCTGTTTGGGGACTATTTTTTGAAGTGCCATCCTGTCTGACACTGCAGTGCCACTCCTAGATGGGCCAGGTGTTTGTGTCGGCCTCTTGGGTCGCTTAGCTTAGCCATCCAGCGACCTTGGTGCACCTCTTTTTTTCTTTGCATCATGTGCTGTTTGGGGACTATTTTTTAAAGTGCCATCCTGTCTGACACTGCAGTGCCACTCCTAGATGGGCCAGGTGTTTGTATCGGCCACTTGTGTCGCTTAGCTGGGATCCGGATTGAAAGTCGACAGTAACTAGGTCGACAGTGTCTAGGTCGACCACTATTGGTCGACAGTAACTAGGTCAACAGGGTTTTTAGGTCGACATGGTCTTTAGGTCGACATGTTCTAGGTCGACAGGTCAAAAGGTCAACATGAGGTTTTCACCATTTTTTTTATTTTTTTGAACCTTTTCATACTTAACGATCCATGTGGAGTATGATTGGAATGGTAATCTGTGCCGAGTGAAGCGGTAGCGGAGCGAAGGCACCATGCGAGGGGATGCGGTGCACTAATTGGGGTTCCCGGTCACTCTACGAAGAAAACGACACCAAAATAACATTAAAAACTCATGTCGACCTTTTGACCTGTCGACCTAGCACATGTCGACCTAAAGACCCTGTCGACCTAGACACTCTGTAGAGATGAGCGCCTGAAATTTTTCGGGTTTTGTGTTTTGGTTTTGGGTTCGGTTCCGCGGCCGTGTTTTGGGTTCGAACGCGTTTTGGCAAAACCTCACCGAATTATTTTTGTCGGATTCGGGTGTGTTTTGGATTCGGGTGTTTTTTTCCAAAAACACTAAAAAACAGCTTAAATCATAGAATTTGGGGGTCATTTTGATCCCAAAGTATTATTAACCTCAAAAACCATAATTTACACTCATTTTCAGTCTATTCTGAATACCTCACACCTCACAATATTATTTTTAGTCCTAAAATTTGCACCGAGGTCGCTGTGTGAGTAAGATAAGCGACCCTAGTGGCCGACACAAACACCGGGCCCATCTAGGAGTGGCACTGCAGTGTCACGCAGGATGTCCCTTCCAAAAAACCCTCCCCAAACAGCACATGACGCAAAGAAAAAAAGAGGCGCAATGAGGTAGCTGTGTGAGTAAGATTAGCGACCCTAGTGGCCGACACAAACACCGGGCACATCTAGGAGTGGCACTGCAGTGTCACGCAGGATGTCCCTTCCAAAAAACCCTCCCCAAACAGCACATGACGCAAAGAAAAAAAGAGGCGCAATGAGGTAGCTGACTGTGTGAGTAAGATTAGCGACCCTAGTGGCCGACACAAACACCGGGCCCATCTAGGAGTGGCACTGCAGTGTCACGCAGGATGGCCCTTCCAAAAAACCCTCCCCAAACAGCACATGACGCAAAGAAAAAAAGAGGCGCAATGAGGTAGCTGACTGTGTGAGTAAGATTAGCGACCCTAGTGGCCGACACAAACACCGGGCCCATCTAGGAGTGGCACTGCAGTGTCACGCAGGATGACCCTTCCAAAAAACCCTCCCCAAACAGCACATGACACAAAGAAAAAAAGAGGCGCAATGAGGTAGCTGACTGTGTGAGTAAGATTAGCGACCCTAGTGGCCGACACAAACACCGGGCCCATCTAGGAGTGGCACTGCAGTGTCACGCAGGATGTCCCTTCCAAAAAACCCTCCCCAAACAGCACATGACGCAAAGAAAAAAAGAGGCGCAATGAGGTAGCTGTGTGAGTAAGATTAGCGTCCCTAGTGGCCGACACAAACACCGGGCCCATCTAGGAGTGGCACTGCAGTGTCACGCAGGATGTCCCTTCCAAAAAACCCTCCCCAAACAGCACATGACGCAAAGAAAAAAAGAGGCGCAATGAGGTAGCTGTGTGAGTAAGATTAGCGACCCTAGTGGCCGACACAAACACCGGGCACATCTAGGAGTGGCACTGCAGTGTCACGCAGGATGTCCCTTCCAAAAAACCCTCCCCAAACAGCACATGACGCAAAGAAAAAAAGAGGCGCAATGAGGTAGCTGACTGTGTGAGTAAGATTAGCGACCCTAGTGGCCGACACAAACACCGGGCCCATCTAGGAGTGGCACTGCAGTGTCACGCAGGATGTCCCTTCCAAAAAACCCTCCCCAATCAGCACATGATGCAAAGAAAAAGAAAAGAAAAAAGAGGTGCAAGATGGAATTGTCCTTGGGCCCTCCCACCCACCCTTATGTTGTATAAACAAAACAGGACATGCACACTTTAACCAACCCATCATTTCAGTGACAGGGTCTGCCACACGACTGTGACTGATATGACGGGTTGGTTTGGACCCCCCCCAAAAAAGAAGCAATTAATCTCTCCTTGCACAAACTGGCTCTACAGAGGCAAGATGTCCACCTCATCTTCACCCTCCGATATATCACCGTGTACATCCCCCTCCTCACAGATTATCAATTCGTCCCCACTGGAATCCACCATCTCAGCTCCCTGTGTACTTTGTGGAGGCAATTGCTGCTGGTCAATGTCTCCGCGGAGGAATTGATTATAATTCATTTTAATGAACATCATCTTCTCCACATTTTCTGGATGTAACCTCGTACGCCGATTGCTGACAAGGTGAGTGGCGGCACTAAACACTCTTTCGGAGTACACACTTGTGGGAGGGCAACTTAGGTAGAATAAAGCCAGTTTGTGCAAGGGCCTCCAAATTGCCTCTTTTTCCTGCCAGTATAAGTACGGACTGTGTGACGTGCCTACTTGGATGCGGTCACTCATATAATCCTCCACCATTCTATCAATGTTGAGAGAATCATATGCAGTGACAGTAGACGACATGTCCGTAATCATTGTCAGGTCCTTCAGTCCGGACCAGATGTCAGCATCAGCAGTCGCTCCAGACTGCCCTGCATCACCGCCAGCGGGTGGGCTCGGAATTCTGAGCCTTTTCCTCGCACCCCCAGTTGCGGGAGAATGTGAAGGAGGAGATGTTGACAGGTCGCGTTCCGCTTGACTTGACAATCTTGTCACCAGCAGGTCTTTCAACCCCAGCAGACCTGTGTCTGCCGGAAAGAGAGATCCAAGGTAGGCTTTAAATCTAGGATCGAGCACGGTGGCCAAAATGTAGTGCTCTGATTTCAACAGATTGACCACCCGTGAATCCTTGTTAAGCGAATTAAGGGCTGCATCCACAAGTCCCACATGCCTAGCGGAATCGCTCCCTTTTAGCTCCTTCTTCAATGCCTCCAGCTTCTTCTGCAAAAGCCTGATGAGGGGAATGACCTGACTCAGGCTGGCAGTGTCTGAACTGACTTCACGTGTGGCAAGTTCAAAGGGCATCAGAACCTTGCACAACGTTGAAATCATTCTCCACTGCACTTGAGACAGGTGCATTCCATCTCCTATATCGTGCTCAATTGTATAGGCTTGAATGGCCTTTTGCTGCTCCTCCAACCTCTGAAGCATATAGAGGGTTGAATTCCACCTCGTTACCACTTCTTGCTTCAGATGATGGCAGGGCAGGTTCAGTAGTTTTTGGTGGTGCTCCAGTCTTCTGTACGTGGTGCCTGTACGCCGAAAGTGTCCCGCAATTTTTCTGGCCACCGACAGCATCTCTTGCACGCCCCTGTCGTTTTTTAAAAAATTCTGCACCACCAAATTCAAGGTATGTGCAAAACATGGGACGTGCTGGAATTTGCCCATATTTAATGCACACACAATATTGCTGGCGTTGTCCGATGCCACAAATCCACAGGAGAGTCCAATTGGGGTAAGCCATTCCGCGATGATCTTCCTCAGTTGCCGTAAGAGGTTTTCAGCTGTGTGCGTATTCTGGAAAGCGGTGATACAAAGCGTAGCCTGCCTAGGAAAGAGTTGGCGTTTGCGAGATGCTGCTACTGGTGCCGCCGCTGCTGTTCTTGCGGCGGGAGTCCATACATCTACCCAGTGGGCTGTCACAGTCATATAGTCCTGACCCTGCCCTGCTCCACTTGTCCACATGTCCGTGGTTAAGTGGACATTGGGTACAACTGCATTTTTTAGGAGACTGGTGAGTCTTTTTCTGACGTCCGTGTACATTCTCGGTATCGCCTGCCTAGAGAAGTGGAACCTAGATGGTATTTGGTAACGGGGGCACACTGCCTCAATAAATTGTCTAGTTCCCTGTGAACTAACGGCGGATACCGGACGCACGTCTAACACCAACATAGTTGTCAAGGACTCAGTTATCCGCTTTGCAGTAGGATGACTGCTGTGATATTTCATCTTCCTCGCAAAGGACTGTTGAACAGTCAATTGCTTACTGGAAGTAGTACAAGTGGGCTTACGACTTCCCCTCTGGGATGACCATCGACTCCCAGCGGCAACAACAGCAGCGCCAGCAGCAGTAGGCGTTACACGCAAGGATGCATCGGAGGAATCCCAGGCAGGAGAGGACTCGTCAGACTTGCCAGTGACATGGCCTGCAGGACTATTGGCATTCCTGGGGAAGGAGGAAATTGACACTGAGGGAGTTGGTGGGGTGGTTTGCGTGAGCTTGGTTACAAGAGGAAGGGATTTACTGGTCAGTGGACTGCTTCCGCTGTCACCCAAAGTTTTTGAACTTGTCACTGACTTATTATGAATGCGCTGCAGGTGACGTATAAGGGAGGATGTTCCGAGGTGGTTAACGTCCTTACCCCTACTTATTACAGCTTGACAAAGGGAACACACGGCTTGACACCTGTTGTCCGCATTTCTGGTGAAATACCTCCACACCGAAGAGCTGATTTTTTTGGTATTTTCACCTGGCATGTCAACGGCCATATTCCTCCCACGGACAACAGGTGTCTCCCCGGGTGCCTGACTTAAACAAACCACCTCACCATCAGAATCCTCCTGGTCAATTTCCTCCCCAGCGCCAGCAACACCCATATCCTCCTCATCCTGGTGTACTTCAACACTGACATCTTCAATCTGACTATCAGGAACTGGACTGCGGGTGCTCCTTCCAGCACTTGCAGGGGGCGTGCAAATGGTGGAAGGCGCATGCTCTTCACGTCCAGTGTTGGGAAGGTCAGGCATCGCAACCGACACAATTGGACTCTCCTTGTGGATTTGGGATTTCAAAGAACGCACAGTTCTTTGCGGTGCTTTTGCCAGCTTGAGTCTTTTCAGTTTTCTAGCGAGAGGCTGAGTGCTTCCATCCTCATGTGAAGCTGAACCACTAGCCATGAACATAGGCCAGGGCCTCAGCCGTTCCTTGCCACTCCGTGTGGTAAATGGCATATTGGCAAGTTTACGCTTCTCCTCCGACAATTTTATTTTAGGTTTTGGAGTCCTTTTTTTACTGATATTTGGTGTTTTGGTTTTGACATGCTCTGTACTATGCCATTGGGCATCGGCCTTGGCAGACGACGTTGCTGGCATTTCATCGTCTCGGCCATGACTAGTGGCAGCAGCTTCAGCACGAGGTGGAAGTGGATCTTGATCTTTCCCTAATTTTGGAACCTCAACATTTTTGTTCTCCATATTTTAATAGGCACAACTAAAAGGCACCTCAGGTAAACAATGGAGATGGATGGATTGGATACTAGTATACAATTATGGACGGGCTGCCGAGTGCCGACACAGAGGTAGCCACAGCCGTGAACTACCGCACTGTACTGTGTCTGCTGCTAATATATAGACTGGTTGATAAAGAGATAGTATACTCGTAACTAGTATGTATGTATAAAGAAAGAAAAAAAAACCACGGTTAGGTGGTATATACAATTATGGACGGGCTGCCGAGTGCCGACACAGAGGTAGCCACAGCCGTGAACTACCGCACTGTACTGTGTCTGCTGCTAATATATAGACTGGTTGATAAAGAGATAGTATACTCGTAACTAGTATGTATGTATAAAGAAAGAAAAAAAAAACACGGTTAGGTGGTATATACAATTATGGACGAGCTGCCGAGTGCCGACACAGAGGTAGCCACAGCCGTGAACTACCGCACTGTACTGTGTCTGCTGCTAATATATAGACTGGTTGATAAAGAGATAGTATACTCGTAACTAGTATGTATGTATAAAGAAAGAAAAAAAAACCACGGTTAGGTGGTATATACAATTATGGACGGGCTGCCGAGTGCCGACACAGAGGTAGCCACAGCCATGAACTACCGCACTGTACTGTGTCTGCTGCTAATATATAGACTGGTTGATAAAGAGATAGTATACTCGTAACTAGTATGTATGTATAAAGAAAGAAAAAAAAAACCACGGTTAGGTGGTATATACAATTATGGACGGGCTGCCGAGTGCCGACACAGAGGTAGCCACAGCCGTGAACTACCGCACTGTACTGTGTCTGCTGCTAATATATAGACTGGTTGATAAAGAGATAGTATACTCGTAACTAGTATGTATGTATAAAGAAAGAAAAAAAAAACACGGTTAGGTGGTATATACAATTATGGACGGGCTGCCGAGTGCCGACACAGAGGTAGCCACAGCCGTGAACTACCGCACTGTACTGTGTCTGCTGCTATTATATAGACTGGTTGATAAAGAGATAGTATACTCGTAACTAGTATGTATGTATAAAGAAAGAAAAAAAAACCACGGTTAGGTGGTATATACAATTATGGACGGGCTGCCGAGTGCCGACACAGAGGTAGCCACAGCCGTGAACTACCGCACTGTACTGTGTCTGCTGCTAATATATAGACTGGTTGATAAAGAGATAGTATACTCGTAACTAGTATGTATGTATAAAGAAAGAAAAAAAACCACGGTTAGGTGGTATATACAATTATGGACGGGCTGCCGAGTGCCGACACAGAGGTAGCCACAGCCGTGAACTACCGCACTGTACTGTGTCTGCTGCTAATATATAGACTGGTTGATAAAGAGATAGTATACTCGTAACTAGTATGTATGTATAAAGAAAGAAAAAAAAACCACGGTTAGGTGGTATATACAATTATGGACGGGCTGCCGAGTGCCGACACAGAGGTAGCCACAGCCGTGAACTACCGCACTGTACTGTGTCTGCTGCTAATATATAGACTGGTTGATAAAGAGATAGTATACTCGTAACTAGTATGTATGTATAAAGAAAGAAAAAAAAACCACGGTTAGGTGGTATATACAATTATGGACGGGCTGCCGAGTGCCGACACAGAGGTAGCCACAGCCGTGAACTACCGCACTGTACTGTGTCTGCTGCTAATATATAGACTGGTTGATAAAGAGATAGTATACTCGTAACTAGTATGTATGTATAAAGAAAGAAAAAAAAACCACGGTTAGGTCACTGGTATATACAATTATGGACGGGCTGCCGAGTGCCGACACAGAGGTAGCCACAGCCGTGAACTACCGCACTGTACTGTGTCTGCTGCTAATATATAGACTGGTTGATAAAGAGATAGTATACTCGTAACTAGTATGTATGTATAAAGAAAGAAAAAAAAACCACGGTTAGGTGGTATATACAATTATGGACGGGCTGCCGAGTGCCGACACAGAGGTAGCCACAGCCGTGAACTACCGCACTGTACTGTGTCTGCTGCTAATATATAGACTGGTTGATAAAGAGATAGTATACTCGTAACTAGTATGTATGTATAAAGAAAGAAAAAAAAACCACGGTTAGGTGGTATATACAATTATGGACGGGCTGCCGAGTGCCGACACAGAGGTAGCCACAGCCGTGAACTACCGCACTGTACTGTGTCTGCTGCTAATATATAGACTGGTTGATAAAGAGATAGTATACTCGTAACTAGTATGTATGTATAAAGAAAGAAAAAAAAACCACGGTTAGGTCACTGGTATATACAATTATGGACGGGCTGCCGAGTGCCGACACAGAGGTAGCCACAGCCGTGAACTACCGCACTGTACTGTGTCTGCTGCTAATATATAGACTGGTTGATAAAGAGATAGTATACTCGTAACTAGTATGTATGTATAAAGAAAGAAAAAAAAACCACGGTTAGGTGGTATATACAATTATGGACGGGCTGCCGAGTGCCGACACAGAGGTAGCCACAGCCGTGAACTACCGCACTGTACTGTGTCTGCTGCTAATATATAGACTGGTTGATAAAGAGATAGTATACTCGTAACTAGTATGTATGTATAAAGAAAGAAAAAAAAACCACGGTTAGGTCACTGGTATATACAATTATGGACGGGCTGCCGAGTGCCGACACAGAGGTAGCCACAGCCGTGAACTACCGCACTGTACTGTGTCTGCTGCTAATATATAGACTGGTTGATAAAGAGATAGTATACTCGTAACTAGTATGTATGTATAAAGAAAGAAAAAAAAACCACGGTTAGGTGGTATATACAATTATGGACGGGCTGCCGAGTGCCGACACAGAGGTAGCCACAGCCGTGAACTACCGCACTGTACTGTGTCTGCTGCTAATATAGACTGGTTGATAAAGAGATAGTATACTACTAATATTATATACTGGTGGTCAGGTCACTGGTCACTAGTCACACTGGCAGTGGCACTCCTGCAGCAAAAGTGTGCACTGTTTAATTTTAATATAATATTATGTACTCCTGGCTCCTGCTATAACCTATAACTGGCACTGCAGTAGTGCTCCCCAGTCTCCCCCACAATTATAAGCTGTGTGAGCTGAGCAGTCAGACAGATATATAATATATATAGATGATGCAGCACACTGGCCTGAGCCTGAGCAGTGCACACAGATATGGTATGTATGTGACTGAGTCACTGTGTGCTGTGTATCGCTTTTTTCAGGC
This sequence comes from Pseudophryne corroboree, assembly GCF_028390025.1. NCBI lineage: Eukaryota > Metazoa > Chordata > Amphibia > Anura > Myobatrachidae > Pseudophryne > Pseudophryne corroboree. Next base: position 473,495,635 of record NC_086451.1, read on the forward strand.
AGAGAACGGATTATAAATAAAAGTGGTGGTCACTGGTCACTATCAGCAAAACTCTGCACTGTACACTACTGAGTACTCCTAATGCTCCCCAAAATTAGTAAATCAAGTGTCTCTCTAATCTATTCTAATTCTAAACGGAGAGGACGCCAGCCACGTCCTCTCCCTATCAATCTCAATGCACGTGTGAAAATGGCGGCGACGCGCGGCTCCTTATATAGAATCCGAGTCTCGCGATAGAATCCGAGCCTCACGAGAATCCGACAGCATCATGATGACGTTCGGGCGCGCTCGGGTTAACCGAGCAAGGCGGGAAGATCCGAGTCGCTCGGACCCGTGAAAAAAAACATGAAGTTCTGGCGGGTTCGGATTCAGAGAAACCGAACCCGCTCATCTCTAACACTCTGTCGACCTAGTTACTGTCGACCAATAGTGGTCGACCTAGACTTTGTCGACCTAGTTACTGTCGACTTTCAATACCACACCCGCTTAGCTTAGCCATCCAGCGACCTTGGTGCACCTCTTTTTTTCTTTGCATCATGTGCTGTTTGGGGACTATTTTTTTGAAGTGCCATCCTGTCTGACACTTGGGTCGCTTAGCTTAGTCACACAGCTACCTCATTGCACCTCTTTTTTTCTTGCATCATGTGCTGCTTGGAGACTATTTTTTAAATCTGCCATCCTGTCTGACACTGCAGTGCCACTCCTAGATGGGCCAGGTGTTTTTGTCGGCCACTTGGGTCGCTTAGCTTAGTTATCCAGCGACCTCGGTGCAAATTTTAGGACTAAAAATAATATTGTGAGGTGTGAGGTGTTCAGAATAGACTGGAAATGAGTGGAAATTATGGTTATTGAGGTTAATAATACTATGGGATCAAAATGACCCCCAAATTCTATGATTTAAGCTGTTTTTGAGGGGATTTTGTAAAAAAACACCCGAATCCAAAACACACCCGAATCCGCCAAAAAAATTTCAGGGAGGTTTTGCCAAAACGCGTCCGAATCCAAAACACGGCCGCGGAACCGAATCCAAAACCAAAACACAAAACCCGAAAAATTTCCGGTGCACATCCCTAATATATATATATATGCAGTTGGAGTAAGTAGTTAAGCTACGTGGAATTCAGGTGGAGCAGGTTTTATAGCACAGCCATAATCTTCAGTCTCTTTATCCGTCATGTCTAGTGGCTGACATGCGTCACTTCTGCTGGAGTGTGAAGAGTGAACGTCGCTCTTATTCATGCACTTTGCCAGGAATGTTTATGTGTACATGCAGAATAGATGCAATCATTAGCGAAAGCCAGAGCTGCTGAAATATACAGACATGAAGCTACAGTAGCCCGTAGCCTCAGCACCTTCTGTTTCCTTCCTTGCAGGCTCTATACACAATGCCGTAACTAGGCATTTTAGCGCTGTGTGCAAGAAACGGCATTGGCGCCCCCCACCATGCAAGACAGGGGCAGTGCGCGTCGTAGGCGCGCAAAAAATATATATAGGGGCGTGGCTTTGTGGGAAAGGGGCGTGGCCACAAAACAGTACCAATTATTCTACAGTGCACAGTAGTCTCCATTATTCAAATTGCGCTGCCCAGTAGCACCACTACACAAGGTAGAGCCCCTTTTACACATTACGGCAGTCAGTATCCCCTTTTACACATTACGGCAGACAACGTCCCCTTTTTACACATTACGGCAAACAGCGTCCCCCTTTTTACACATTACGGCTGACAGCGTCCCCCTTTTTAGACATTACGGCAGACAGCGTGCCTTTTTACACATTACGGCAGGCAACATCCCCTTTTACACATTACGGCAGACAGCGTCCCCTTTTTATACATTACGGCAGACAGCGTCCCCCTTTTTACACATTAGGGCAGCCAGTCCCCCTTTTTACACACTGTGGCAGACAGAATAGAGAGAGAGAGAGAGAGAGACAGATAGATACTTACCATCTCTCCCCGCTGGCAGTCAGGCTCCTCGTGATGACAGATCCCGGGCAGCCTCAGGGAAGAAGGAGGAGGAGGGATGATTACTGCAGCAGTCCCCTCTCCTTCCGCATTGGCTGGCCGCCGCTGTGAATGCTGGGATGAGGGAAGCGCATCACAGCATTCACAGCAGCGCCGGGCAGCCAATGCGGCAGGAGAGGGGAGTGCTGCAGCGGCGCTACTACCAATTACATAGCGCTGCTGCGGCTCCAGCCCCCTCCCTCCTCCTCTCCTGCCTCCGGTGCTGCTGCACTCCTCCAGCGCGGGGCACGGGCACACACAGCAGAGAACAGGCGGCTTGTAATGAGTTAATTTGACTCATTACAAGCCGCTGGCCGTGCGCCCTCAGTGTAACTGCGCTGTGTGCCTGGCACACACGTAGTTACGGCGCTGTCTATACAGTATGTTACTACCTGATCATCATTCAGGACTCATTAATCCTGGTTTTACAGCTGCTAAACTTTATTTTACTGAGGGATGATCATTTGCACAATGTAAGTTTAGGCTGACAAGTGCCATGGCTCTATTTTTGAGCATTGTTACAATCAGGAGAAGGCACCTTATTGGTGCCAATCCGCTGAGCTACAAAAGCCGTTAGTACAAATGACTATATTTTAATTAACTGCGTAATGTGCTTCTGCATTTTAGCTCAGGTTTGCACTCTCATTTTTAATCTTCCTTCCATTACGCCGAGTAATTAATAACGCAGCATGTCACCTGATTCTCTGGGATATTTGGCATACCATTGCAATGTCCAATCAGTATTGGGAGATTTATAGTCATGTCAATTTGAACAGGCTGCTTCCATTAAATTATATTAAAGCCTGGTTGATGTCAATCTATAGACTCATAAAAGATTGATTTAACATTTTTTGACCGAGTCGTTGGCGCGTGGGCTCTGATTTGCTATGCTATCAGCATTTGGATGTTTTATGGATGGAGCAGAGGTGCAGATAATGCTACTCAATTGCATTTGCCAAATGTTCTCTTTTGTGCGTTTAATAGTGAATATTAATATTATTCACTTATCAGCTGTATTCATGTGCTATAAAATATTAGCGTTTAAAGCAATGTACTGTACGTTACCAGGGCACAGAAATAACACCTCATTGATATCACTTGTATAAGACACAGTCTATTTCAGACCTGAGCGCTAGCAGGCGATTTTTGCACTGCTGCAATCAGATTTCGTGCAGTCTCTGCGCAGCCCAGGACTTACTCAGCCGCTGCGATCACTTCAGCCTGTCTGGGACCGGAATTGATGTCAGGAACCCTCCCTGCAAACGCTTGGACACGCCTGCATTTTTCCAACCACTCCCAGAAAACGGTCAGTTGACACCCACAAACGCCTTCTTCCTGTCAACCTCCTTGCGATCGCCCATGCGAACGGATCCGACGCACAAACCCATCGCTGAGCGGCGATCCACTTTGTACCCGTGCAACACGCCTGCGCATTGCGGTGCATACGCATGCGCAGTTTGGACATGATCATTCGCTGTCCGAAAACGCACAGCAGTGAATAGATCTGAATTACCCCCATAATACAGAAATTACAAAGGCTTTTTAAAAATGATGTTACTTTGTATCTTTATACACAACTAGCTGTTCTACCTGTTCTCCGCACAGGAGTTTCTGATTTTCACAGTTTTACATATAAATGAGTGTTAGTAATATGGTAAATCTATAGAGATAGAAATTTGAGACGTCTTAATGTAAGTAAATATTAATCCATGGTTCTTGGCATTACCCAAGGAGCACCCGTAGCAGAGACGGTAAAAAGTGACAGGAACATTATTGTGGTTTAATAAATTCTACACACTGGAGGTGCAATCCAAATTTTGATCATATTGTCCATTTGGGTGTTATCACTCACGCAACGCAAGCCATGCATCAGTGATGATGTCATTATGTCAACCCACTTTTCACCACCTTTGGCGGTTTTATTAAACATTCTAACTTACGTCGTTTTCCGACTTCCTACCTGGAGAATACCTATGTTACATTTCATCTTCCTAACGTATCGGAAAGTGAGAGAATTAGTGATGAGTCAGTGAGTGAGTGAGTGAGTGAGTGAGTGAGTGAGTGAGTGAGTGGGTGAGTCGGTGAGGGCTGTTGCAGTTATGTATATAGATTGCAGTCACACAATATATATACTTTTTAAGGGTAGCAGGGCCGTAACTAGGTATGAGCGGAGTGTGCCCCCGCACATAGCGCTGCATGGTAGGGGGCGCTGTTGGCGCCACTTGTCAATGATCTGTTTTCATTACTTTCACTTGCAGCTTCCTCCTTTTTGAAGCCCAGCATCTCCTGACCGCCGCTGTCTTCTACCCTGACCCCTTCTGACGCTAATACTTATACAACATTCATGAACTTAACTTGAGATTTTTTTGGTTATTCAGTCACACTGCCCATTATTAGATTTGAAGATGCTGACATACCTGGGATTCAAACCCATTTCCTGTGCCATTGCAGTCAGACACTCTATTCATTGAGCTATCTGCTCTTGCATACAAATGTAAATAGTTCTAAGCTATAGCTTCCTAATTATGCAAAGCTCACCTTGTGCTTTGTGAAAAATGATCAGCATTGCGGCTGAGCAGATCTATGTAGTGTGTGGCTGCAAGAGATTGGATGTGTGGCTGCATACTACATAGATCTGCTCCATAGCAATGCTGATTATTGGGGTTAGGTTTAGGCACTAGGTGGTGAGGTTAGGGTTAGGCTGCAGTAATGTAGGGTTAGGGGATCAAGGGGGAGGTAGAATGCTTACCAGACACTTATTGGGATCAAAAACATTGAGATGCTGGCTTCGGTACTGTGACAGCCGGCATCCCGTTCAATGGGATCACATACCGATTCTGTGATAACAATTGTACAGAGAAATAGCACGCCACTGCACCTGCCAAATAGCAGCAGCTACAAAGGATATACCTGTCAACAGGCATGTATGCATGTGTCTGCAAGTCACCATCAGTTTTTCATGAACACATCACAACTCTGCCTTCCCATATCTTGTGTTGCGTCAGGTCAGTGTACTGTGAGTGACAGAGTTGCAGAAGCCTGCAAATGTTCATACGTATGTGACCCCTTTCTGTTTATAGACAGCCCAGTTTTCCATAAGATACAGTGCACAATCTCAGGTACGTCCTCTCCGCATCAGGCCCACTGTGTGGATTGGTACAACAGATTCATACAGAGGGGTGGGACTAGTGACATCACAGCAGCTCAGCATACTGCAGTCTCAATAAGAAACTTCCCCATATCTACTGTACGAGGGTTGCTTCAGCTGTCTGTAATAGAATTTGGAGGTATATTTAACATTTTATTATAAGTGTAGTAGAATGTCAAGGTATTGCTCAGCTATAGGGTTTTTAATCTGAAAATATCACTTTTGAGGTTTTGTATCTGAGTTCTCAGTCTTGAGGTGGTGGGATGCCAACATGCTTCGACATTTAACATGAGAAAGATAATTGCTCATTGTATTCAGGAATCCCGGACAGCACTGATCAGGATGAGTGTTATATTGTACAGTCTCTTGCACAGAAGAAGTAAGCTCCGCAGACAATATTGTTCATTATGTTCCTGCTAATGATTCTTTTGAAATAAAGTCGAATGTTTACTGTTGATAATTAAAAATTAAAATTGTCTTGTATATTGGTTGGGGAATAGGGGAGTTTGAGAAAACGTCTTGCTGCCTCGAATGTCAAGGAAACACAGGCCAATAGTGATATACTATAGTGTAGTATTTAATAAACGCTACAGAGCAGCTCGCAAGACACTAAAACAGCAGCTGCAACCCTGAGATTTACTTTAAGGTAGACACTGATACTTTTCATCTTATACAGAAGAACAACAACTTCCCATGTTATGTTTTATTAAGTCTCTATAATGATGAAATTAAAATCTGGAACTTCAACAAGAAAACTGGAGCACAAGAAAGTGCACAGAAACCAGCTTGGAAAATGATTTCAAACGCTCTTACCAAATGTTTGCGATCATATATGAAGCGTGGAACTCAGCAGTGCGAAACCAATATATGACGCAACACAAGCCTCCATTTCCCCTGAGTTGCATGGGTTTTATGGCGAGTTGTCAGCACTTGCAGAAGGACAGAAGTTTGTGCAGGCTAGGACATCTTGTCCTTTGGAACCTGTGGAAACAAGATCATGGAAATAGTAGGGGGCACACTTTTACTGGCATTCCCTGTGATGTAGATGGGTCTAGGACAATTTCCTCTATGTAAAAATATGTGAATTTACCAAGGTTTTAAATGCATAGTAAGTGGAAACAATATAGTTTTAACTGAAGACACATTAAAGTTAATGAAAGACTACAGGATCTAGGAGGAGATGTTCACATTGCTGATGGCGCAGACTGTACTGTGCGTGTATATGGACAGCAGGCTCAGCCATTATGTATCATTATTGTTACAGCTCAGTATAAAAATGTATCATTATAAATTATTTCATATACTGTAACAGTAATGACACAGTAAGAAACAGCAATCTGCAAACATGTTAAGCAGTCTCAAATATGAACACTCATGTTGTAAAGGGTTGTCAGGGTCAAAAGCTAACCAGGGTCAATTAGTCGACATGTAAAAGGTAGACACATTGGTGTTTCTTTCATGGGTGCAATGTGTGCGGTGCACACGGGCCCACACCACACACAATGCACCCATGTTGTTTTATACTTACCTTTCCGGAGTCCCGCGATGGGCGCAGCAGCCGTGGCAAACAAAATCACTCCCAAAATGGCAGCCGAGCGTGCGCACTAGGAAATTTTGCGGGAGCTATGTTTCCAGAGACCTGCGTGCACAGCCCCCTCCTCTCTTAAAACGCTCCTGGGTAGACACCTGAAAAGGTCGACAGGTACAAAATGTTGACACCGTAAACAGGTCACTGTGGAAATAGTCGACACAAAAATTGTTGTATGTTAAACCATGTAAAAGCCAAGTTAGTGGAAACATATATCCTCGCAGGCTCGCTTCGCTCACCACGCTTCAGGCAGGTTACTATTCCCAGTCATAGTCCACGTGGATGGTAAAATATGACAAAGTTGAAAAAATTCTAATAAAACTTGTGTTGACCATATGTATCAACCATTGTCATGTTGACCAATTCAACCTGTCGACCTTTTGAATGTGTCGACCTTAAGCACGGTCAACCTTTTACATGTCGACCTTTTGACCATGTCAACCTTTTGAATGTCATCCATACGGGGTCAACCTAATATAGTATTATATTTAATGGTATTTATCAAATTGAACATCAAAACACCTGATACCCAGAGCATGAAATGCCTGGCAACGAGCATTACACCCCTGGCAATGAGCATGACACCCAGAGCATGAAACACCTGGCAACGAACATTACACCCAGAGCATGAAACTCCAGGCAACAAGCATTATACCCCTGGCAATGAGGATGACACCCAGAGCATGAAACCCCTGGCAATGAGCATTACACCCAGAGCATGAAACCCCTGGCAACGAGCATGACACCCAGAGCATGAAACCCCTGGCAACAAGCATGACACCTAGAGCATGAAACCCCTGGCAACGAGCATGACACCTAGAGCATGAAACCCCTGGCAATGAGCATGACACCCAGAGCATGAAACCCCTGGCAACAAGCATTACACCCCTGGCAACAAGCATGACACCCAGAGCATGAAACCCCTGGCAACGAGCATGACACCCAGAGCATGAAACCCCTGGCAATGAGCATGGCACCCAGAGCATGAAACCCCTGGCAACAAGCATGACACCCAGAGCATGAAACCCCTGGCAATGAGCATGACACCCAGAGCAAGAAACCCCTGGCAACAAGCATTACACCCCTGGCAACAAGCATGACACCCAGAGCATGAAACCCCTGGCAACGAGCATGACACCCAGCACATTAAACCCCTGGCAACAAGCATTACACCCCTGGCAACAAGCATGACACCCAGAGCATGAAACCCCTGGCAATGAGCATGACACCCAGAGCATGAAACTCCTGGCAATGAGCATTACACCCCTGGCAACGAGCATGACACCCAGAGCATGAAACCCCTGGCCACAAGCATTACACCCGTGGCAACAAACATGACACCCAGAGCATGAAACCCCTGGCAACGACCTTGACACACAGAGCATAAAACCCCTGGCAATGAGCATGACACCCAGAGCATGAAACCCTGGCAACAAGCATGACACACAGAGCATGAAACCCCTGGCAACAAGCATGACACCCAGAGCATGAAACCCCTGGCAACGAGCATGACACCCAGAGCATGAAACTCCTGGCAACGAGCATTACACCCGTGGCAACGAGCATGACACTCAGAGCATGAAACCCCTGGCAACAAGCATTACACCCCTGGAAATAAGCATGACACCCAGAACATGAAACTCCTGGCAACGAGCAGGACACCCAGACCATGAAACCCCTGGCAACGAGCAGGACACCCAGAGCATGAAACCGCTGGCAATGAGCATCAAGGCCGTAACTAGGTGTGGGCGGATGGTGCTTTGCACCCAGTGCATTTGCGCTGTGGGCACACCATCTGTACACACCCCAAGTGTCCACTGGTGCTGCTAGCAGTAATGTATTATAGTAGTGTTGTGCCCGGCTCCTTCTCTGCCAGGCGCATTCCTGCTAATACACATAATGACAGCTGGCAGTGTTGGGCAGTCAGGGCCGTCTCTCTGCAGTGTAATCTGCCCCCCCCCCCCCCCCCCCTCCTTTCCTGCTGTGTCTGCAAAGGCACTTCCGGACGGGTACTGGAGCCGGCTGCTGCTGGAGCTGAGGCTGTGCAGTGAAGTGAGCCACGCGTAGCTGCTAGGAAGGAGGCGGAGGCAGTATGTGATGACAGAGGTGGGGGAAAGGTGAGTGCAAATCTTCTGTACGTTCTCCACCTTCTGCTCCTCACCCTGACCTCTGTGCCTTTCTCTGTGATGCTCTCTTCCCTGCTCCATCTCCTGCTGCTATGTTATGAGAGAGGAGCACAATGTATGTGGAGGAGTCTGTTTGCTTCCTTCTGACATTGGTACATAAATTATATTGTGAAACCCTTCTGTTATTATGAAGTGGTGACTTTGTATTTTTCTAAAGAAATAAATTATTTTTACCTGCAGCATCATACTGTTTCTTTTTCTCCGTTCCCTTGGTGGCGACTGCATAGTGGAGATCAGGGTCATAACGAGGTGTGGGCGCACATCTACCCTCCGTAATGTGTAAATAGGGACTCTACCTGCCGTAATGTGTAAATGGAGACCTTACCTGCCGTAATGTGTAAATGGGGACTCTACCTGCCGTAATGTGTAAATGGAGACTCTACCTGCCGTAATGTGTAAATGGGGACTCTACCTGCCGTAATGTGTAAATGGAGACTTTACCTGCCGTAATGTGTAAATGGGGACTCTACCTGCCGTAATGTGTAGATGGGGACTCTGCCTGCCATAATGTGTAAATGGAGACTCTACCTGCCGTAATGTGTAAATGGGGACTCTACCTGCCGTAATGTGTAAATGGGGACTCTACCTGCCGTAATGTGTAAATGGGGACTCTACCTGCCGTAATGTGTAAATGGGGACTCTACCTGCCGTAATGTGTAAATGGAGACTCTACCTGCCGTAATGTGTAAATGGGGACTCTACCTGCCATAATGTGTAAATGGAGACTTTACCTGCCGTAATGTGTAAATGGGGACTCTACCTGCCGTAATGTGTAAATGGGGACTCTGCCTGCCATAATGTGTAAATGGAGACTCTACCTGCCGTAATGTGTAAATGGGGACTCTACCTGCCGTAATGTGTAAATGGGGACTCTACCTGCCGTAATGTGTAAATGGGGACTCTACCTGCCGTAATGTGTAAATTGGGACTCTACCTGCCGTAGTGTGTAAATGGAGACTCTACCTGCCGTAATGTGTAAATGGGGACTCTACCTGTCGTAATGTGTAAATGGGGACTCTACCTGCCGTAATGTGTAAATGGGGACTCTACCTGCCGTAATGTGTAAATGGGGACTCTGCCTGCCGTAATATGTAAATGGGGACTCTACCTACCGTAACGTGTAAAAGGAGCTCTAGTTGGTGTAATGTGTAAAATGGGCTCTACCTGGTGTAATGTGTGTAAGTGGCGCTACTGTGCGCCATAATTTGAATAATGGAGACTACTGTGCCTCGTAATATGAATTAGTTTTTTTTGTGTGACCACACTCCTATATTTTTTACGCCCTCCTTCGGCACACATTGGCCCTATTTTTAATATGTGGGGGCGCCAATGCTGTTTCTTGCACAATAATGTCTAGTTACGGCACTGATGAGCAAGACACCCAGAGCATTACACCCCTGGCAATGAGCAGGTACTTTGAAAGTAATTAGAAGCCTTACTGTAGGGCATAATGTATAACGGGCATTGTGGTGTGTGGCATAATATGGTGGATGGGGCATAATATGGTGCATGGGGCAGTACCGTGTTGGGCTTAATATGGTGGATTTTTTTTCTTTCCTGTGGTGGCCGAGGTTTGTTGGTGCAGCTTAAAAAACTGGGGTGTAACGTCGTCTTTTCCTGTGAGGCCACGCCCATTTTGAAGAGGACACGGTTCTTGTCGGGTGCTTTTTTATGTCTATGTGTGTGTGTGTGGGGGGGGGCACATTTTAAAATGTCTAGTGGGGACACTCTTTTTACTATTCGCACTGGGAGCCAAATTGTCTAAAAACAGCCCTGATGCCCTGAAACAGTGCCTGACTGTAATTCACTCTGTGTAAAAGTAAGCGAGGTGAGCGGCAACGCTATTAGACTTTAGCGCATGCACAGTGCTAAGCATATACATGTCAGGGCAGGTTCTACACCTTGTGGCGCACAGCAAAAAATAGGGGCGTGGCTTCATAGGGGAGGGGCGTGGCCACAGTTATGCCCCCCCAGTAGTTGTGCCCCCAGTAGCTGTGCCCCCAGTAGATTTTCCCCAAGTAATTGTGCCCCCCAGTTGATTTGCCCCAGTAGATTTGACCCTAGTAGAATTGCCCCCTATAGCTATGCCCCCTGTAGATTTGCCAAAGTAGTTATGCCCCCTGTTGCTGTGCCCCCAGTAGTTGTGCCCCCTGTTGCTGTGCCCCCAGTAGTTGTACCCCCTGTAGTTGTGCCCCCAGTAGTTGTGCCCACTGTAGTTGTGCCCCGTCACTGTGCCCCCAGTAGTTGTGCCCTCTGTTGCTGTGCCCCCAGTAGTTGTGCCCCTTAGCAGCCGCTTACAAACACACACATAAAAAAAAAACAATACTTACCACTGCCCCACTCCTGCTTCCCGACCGCTGCTGCTGCTGCTCTGGCCGCCCGCGGCTCCTTTCTATGAGAGAGACGTCATGACCTCTCTCCCATAGCAGCACCGCACAGACACTAGAGGTCAATAATGACCTCTAGCGTCTGACAGGTGCGCCGGCTGCAGCGGACGCCCACACAGCCCATTGCGTCTGCTGTAGCTGGGGTGCGGGTAGGCGGCGGGCGCCTGCGGGGTGACTGCGGCCACGCCCCCAGGCCGCAGCACACGGCGCAGACACTGCTTGCCCGCACCAACAACCGCTCCTGATACATGTGCAAGTTACCAATTATAGCTCAATTGCAAAAACACAGCCATATTTGGCATCATAATGAAGGTTTAGGGAATAGAATGTTGTCTAGAAGCTAAAATCACCTGTGTGCTATTAGTCTATTATTTTGGGGGATTTGTAGTACGATTTTCAATGAAAATTTTAATAATTCAGAGGATTCTATATTTGTCTATGCAAAAGAACCGATGTTTTGCCGATATTCGATTATGAACGGGAGTTGGTTTTATTTTCGATTTTACATTCTATTCTGCCTTTACTAAATCTCCAAATGCAAAATTGAATGCAAATCAAATGCAAAATCACCAAAAACCCAAAATCGAACTTTATTAAATATACCCCTGACAGTGGTCTATAAAACATCCTTAATCCCGATGAGTAATAAATTTAGAGGTTGGTGCTTCAGTCTGCAGATTTGTAGGGGTTTCAAAATAGCTTACTAAATATATCCCTTTGTGTTCATTTATTAAATCTCCATTTAAATAGCATTTTTCTTAATTAATAAAAATAATATATATTGTATATTTCTGCATTCTCTTTAAACAGTACATCAAATGTTTCTGTGTTTAGTTCACCATTCGCAATTAAACACCAACATGTACAGTACAGTAGTATTCCTCACATGTCCGCAAACCGACCCAAAATGTGGCCAAACTGTAGCCAAATGGATGAAAATGTGGATGGACCATTTCAACTTTCTCAAATTTCTTGATTTTTTTTTCTTTTTTGAGCTATTCCTTCTGCACAGTTCAAATATAAGAACTCAGTATGCAACCTGTTGCCGCATGTCTAGTTGTAAGTACTGGAAGCCTACTGAATTGCTTATCAGAGCTCCTGCAAGAGAGAGATATAAAAGTAATATAAGGACAAGGGGACTAAAAAAAAAAAACCATAAACAAAAAAACGTGTTTGGTTTATGTAGGTTTAAAACATTGAGACAAAGCCGTAACTAGACTTTTTGGTGCCCTGTCCCGAGAGAGAATTGGCGCCCCCACTTCATTTTCCTAATAGGTGCATAAGGCACATGCCTCGTGTCGAAGGGGCATGACAAAATTGATCCCAGAGAAAGCTCATGCTATGATGCCTCTTCCCACTTGATAGATAGATAGATAGATAGATAGATAGATAGATAGATAGATAGATAGATAGATAGATAGATAGATAGAGATAATTTAGGTTGCACTCACATCTTCCATAGTTTAACAACTGGGGTATCACCCACTATGCCCCTAGTAGGGGGTATCCAAATTTAGAGAAATGTAGATGGGACACTCACCAGATATTCATGCACTTAAGCAAATTTTATTCCAGGGTTAGAAACATGTTATCACAACATCTCAAACATTTTCTATCCAAGGGGATCTTCATCAGGAGGCTCAACCGTCCAGTAGCAAACAATAAAATGCATCTATCACCAGACTCCATCGGCAGTGAAATCTACTGTTGGAGTCTCTTGATGGATGCACTTTATTTTTTCCAAAAAATATATATCCAAAACCAAAACCCGCAAGGAGATATCGATCCAAAACCAAAACCTTGCGCACACCCCTAATAATATTATAGACCACTGCAAGAAAAAGGAATTTTACACAAATCCTCTTTATACCACACTCATGCACTTAACTGAGAGCTTGTTGTTATTCAGTTACCATACCCTTTATTAGATAACAGATTTCAATCTACTGCCATACCCAGGATTCAAACCTATAACCTGTTGAATTGTAATCACACACCCTACTCATTGAGCTATTTGATCCTGTATAACAACTATGAACACTATATGAAGCTACTGGTACTTTGTAAAAAGATAATCAGCATTGTAATAGAGCTGATCTATGTAGTGTGCAGCCACACATCCAATCCCTTGCAGCCACACACTACATAGATCTGCTCAGCCGCAATGCTGATCATTTTATGCAACTGCAGATAGCTCATTGAATAAATTGTCTGACTTCAATGCCACAGGCAATGGGTTTGAGTCCCAGGTATGTCAGCACAAAGACATTGTGACTAAATAAAGAAATCTCAAGTTGAGTTCATGAATGTTGTAAAGGTATTAGTGACAGAAGAGGTCAGGGTAGGGGACAGCGGTGGTCAGTAGATACTGGGCTTCAAAAACGGGGAAGCTACAAGTGAAAATATTTAAAACATATAATTGACAAGTGCCACCAACAGCGCCCCCTACCCTGCAGCGCTATGTGCGGTGCCCCCTCCGCACACACCTAGTTACGACCCTGCATTCAGATATTTGCTCTATTTATCTTCCCTAATAATTAATAGGATAGCAAATATATACTGTATATCTCTGCCTAGATGGCACATAGTGACTGATACAGAATTAGCCACAAACTGAGTGTAATTTATAATTGAAATAGTGGCACTTTAAAACAGCTTATTTACACCCCTATGCCGAGCTGGAGATTTGGTCTGGTTGGCAACATTAGCATACAGTATGTGTCAGATAAGGGCGGGCTAAGAGAGGAGTCTTCCCAAGTGCAGACTCCGTACAGGTCCCCTCTGCTCTCTTCACCGTGCCAGAGTTTTCTGCAAGTGCGCTGGTCTCCAGAAACATGGCACCTGCATCATGTTCCTAGATATACTGTATCTGTAATGCACATGTCCTAATATCTGAGAGGATCATTTTCCCAGGGATTTGTGCTGCACTAATGCGGGACCCAGTGCCAGATTAACGTCCACATGGGCCTGGAGCTGAACTTTACGAAAGGCCTATTATGTACTGCTGCAGCAGATCGGATTAAGGAGGTGCGAGCAGGGAATATGTTATCCTGAGGCCCCCTCTCTCAGGGCCCCACCGTGCCTGCCGTCAACCATTAGGCGATTGCATGTATTTTTATTAAGAGGAAGTTCAGCTGTGGGAGAGCCCCTACTCTATGTGTTCAGTGGTTTCCTCTAATACTCCCACCATGCACCTTGAAGCTGAGTACCCAACATTGGGGGTCATTCCGAGTTGATCGTAGCTGTGCTAAATTTAGCACAGCTGTGGTCATGAACTTAGACATGCGGGGGGACGCCCAGCACAGGGCTAGTTCACCCTGCATGTCAGTGCCGGCCCCTTCCGCACAAATACAAAAGCATCGCACAGCGGCGATGCTGTTGTATTTGTGGAGTAACTCCGGCCAGTGCAGCTCCTGCAGCTGGCCGGGAGTTGTGTGTCGCTGCTGCTGGCCGCAGCGGCTGCGTGAGACGTCACGCAGCCGCCGCCGCACGCCCCCCCCCCCAACGGTCCAGCCTACTAAGTGGCGGCTTAACGCCGCCGTTCAGCCCCCTCCCGCCCAGCGACCGCCTCTGTCTCAGAGGCAATCGCTAGGCAGCGATGACTGCAATGCGCTGGCGCACTGCGGCGTCGGTGCATGCGCAGTTCCGACCCGATCGCTGTGCTGCGACAAACTGTAGCAAGCGATCGGGTCGGAATGACCCCCATGGTCAGCACACATCAGCGGTGGCCGCTGATTTACATTTGCCAATAGAGGAGGCATCACATAGAAGGAGCAGTGAAGGATAGCTGCAGCTCCGTTACGTCTCTGTTGAGCAGCAGAGGACTTCAAATATCGGCTTTATCAGCCACAATTTTAATTAAAAGGAAGACTGCAGAGTAGTTGCTTAAAAGCATTGTGCTTTTATAATATATTAGATACATTTTTAGGGCATAGATGGTACCTACCTACAACCACTTTATAGTGTAGCTACTGTATATCAAGAAAAAAAATTTTTTTGTCTGTGAAAGGGTGAGAACTGTATTGTCTGCCTTTCCTTGGGCGCTAACATAGTTTAAATCAGTGGTTCTCAAACTCGGTCCTCAGGACCCCACACATTGCATGTTTTGCAGGTAACCCAGCAAGTGCACAGGTGTATTTATTACTCACTGACACATTTTAAAAGGTCCACAGGTGGAGCTAATTATTTCACTTGTGATTCTGTGAGGAGACATGGAAAACATGCACTGTGTGGGGTCCTGAGGACCGAGTTTGAGAACCTGTGGTTTAAATAAACAAAAAAAAAATTGTTCACTCATTATTACCATATTTATTTAAGTGTTCAGACCCCATTTCTAGTCACTGCAGTAAATGATAAAATGAATAAAATTATTAGCTGTTGTCTGTTTTGAAAAATAAATATTGTAGCTGCTGTACTGCAGCTGATACTGCACCTGGGCTGTAATGGTTAACTTACTGCTTCACAGGTGTGTATGCATGAGCCAGTTTGTGTTTTACTCTTTAATTACAAAATACAAACACATTTTTAAATAAAAAATATTTAAGATGATAAAGAATATCTGAAAAAAGTCTTTACAAATAAAAATATATAACCCCCCCCCCAATCTTAAACTTAGATGGCGCTTACAGAACAGGTAATGCGGTGATGCAAGTACCACTACTCTACTAGTTAAATTATATATTACAGAGTGCATCAGTGACCCGTATACTACAGAGAGCATCAATGACCACTAGAGCCATAGCTAAACATTTTGTGCCTGTACCAGAAAGTCCATTGGTGCCACCCTCTATATTTTATAAAGGGCATGGCAGCATCCATTAGTCACATTACACCACACAGTAGCGTCCGTTAGTCACATTACACCACACGGTAGCGTCCGTTAGTCACATTACACCACACGGTAGCGTCCGTTAGTCACATTACACCACAGAACAGCGTCCGTTAGTCACATTACGCCGCACGGCAGCATCTGTTATTCACATTACACCACACGGTAGTGTCCGGCAGTCACATTACACAGCACGGTAGTGTGTAGCGTCCATTAGTCACATTACACCACGCGGCAGCGTCCGTTAGTCACTATTTACATTGCACCGCACAGCAGCGCCTGTTAGTCACATTACACCACACGGTATTGTACGATAGTCACATTACACCGCGCAGTAGTGTGTAGTGTCCGTTAGTCCCATTACATGGCACAGCAGCATCCATTAGTCACATTACACCACTAGCAGGGTCCGTTAGTCACATTTCACTGCACCGCAGTGTCCGTTAGTAACTATTCACATTACATCGCTCAGCAGTATTCGTTAGTTACATTACACCCCACGGTAGTGTCCGAATCACATAACACTGCACGGCAGCGTCTGTTAGTCACATTACGTCACATGGTAGCATCCGTTAGTCACATTACGCCACACAGCAGCGTCTGTTAGGTACATTACACTGCACGTTAGTGTCCGAGTCACATTACACCGCATGGCAGCGTCCGTTAGTCACTATTCACATTACACCACACAGCAGTATCCGTTAGTTACATTACACTGCACGGTAGTGTCCAAGTCACATTGCACTGGATGGTAACGTCCGTTAGTCACATTACACCGCACAGCAGCGTCTGTTAGGTACATTAAACTACACGGTAGTGTACGAGTCGGACACTACCGTGTAGTTACACCGCATAGCAGCGTCCGTTAGTCACATTATGCAGCACGGTAGCGTCTGTTAGTCACATTACACCGCACAGCAGCACCCGTTAGTTACATTACACTGCATGGTAATGTCCGAGTCACATTACACCTCACGGCAGCATCCGTTTGTTACATTACACCGCATGGTAGCATCCGTAATATACACACTGGCCGGAATTCAATTGATTATCACGCACGATAGATGGATAATATTGTATATATACAATATATATATATATATATATATATATATATAAATACAAACAGAGAACCCAGCACTCACCAAAGTAAACTCACTTATCCTCAACAATTCAATAAATAAATGATGGGGGTTTAGTTGGTGGATTGGCCAATGCACGGACTCTTTTTGTGCCTACCTCAACTCTAATGACAGGAATATTGTTTTAACATTCAATATTGATAAACACCGGATAGATTTCCTAGACCTTAGTTTATACATGGAAGAAGGGGTCCTAAAAACGAAGAATTTCATTAAACCAACTGACTCAAGGGCATATATCCAAAGGGACAGTTGTCATCACGACAACTGGTTAAAATCGATACCTATAGGACAGTTTAAACGGTTAAGACGGAACTGCACTGAGAACTCTACTTTTAATGAACAGGCGGCTGAAATGAAAGATAATTTTTTAGCCTGTGGCTATGACGAGAAAAATGTCTTGAGTTCATTAGAAATTGCCCAAAACACCGATAGGAAAGATCTTATATATAAAGAACGGAAGACAGATAGGGAAGATGAAAGATTTAAGTGGGCCTTCACAACACAATTTACCTCACAACATAAACAAGTAGAAGGGGTTCTGAAGAAACACTGGAACTTGCTAAAAAGGGATCCGGTTACTGGAAATGATATCCCCGAAAAACCCTTATGCATATTTAGAAGAGCACCAAACCTTAAATCACAGCTGGTCAAAAGTTTATGCCCAACACCAGTAAACACCCCCACGATAACATCAAAGGGTTTCTATAGATGTGGAGACTGTGTAGGATGTAAGAACATAAAGAATACCTTCGGTAATAAAAAAGAGGATGTTAACATAAATGGGAAAATGTGTAAGATTCAGGAGTTTATAACTTGCAACACCAATAATGTTGTTTATGGGATTGAGTGCTCATGCCATCTATTTTATATTGGCAGAACAAGTAGGCCGCTAAAGATACGAATTAGTGAGCACCTACGCAATATTAAAAAGGGGATAGAAACCCATGCTTTATCTGCACATTTTAAAGATGAACACAGTTGTGATATTAAACATGTTATTAATTTTTATGGTCTGAAAAAAGTCAGTGGTGACACAAGACACAGTGATATTAATAAAAGATTGGCTAAAATGGAAATGAATATGATACATTGTTTTAAGACACTGAAACCAGAGGGTATCAACAAAGACTTTGAGTTGAAGTGGTTTTTATAATGTATATCCATTGCATCCAAGAAAGAATCTAATACGTGCATTTTTATATTAAGGTATATTAGATGAAGACCCAATACAGCCGAGTTACTAAAATCTACTACATCATGATATACAAATATGTTCCGCCGATGATGACATCATGGGACATTTATTATGAAAGATAAGCCGAGAACATTTGGAATCCATTTCGGGTATTAGTTTCTTTCCCTCGAGTGCCATATAAGATTCAGGATGGAACGTGGAATAAGACTTCCGGGTGTAATGCCGATGGTGACGACGCGGTATACATCACTTCCGGGAGACGAAGATCTGAAACGCAACACTGGACTTCCGGGTTTGACGCGGCCGATGACGGCATGGCTCGCGTCACTTCCGGGAGACGGACGGGAACGAGGGATGCAGTCATATGCAGTAACGCGGCCTGATGACGTTTTGATGATGTACACGGCTCCTTTTGGCGGACTTTTTAAGCAATAGGGGATCCTATAATTTAGGAAATGGATTGGATGTGGGAAAACTTGTTCCATGTATATACTTAGGGAAAGAATGTCAGTTGATCCATGTCTAGTTTTAGGGATAGTTCATGTTCACCGTCTAGTGGGTATAAAAGGCCCACTGTATGCACACCTTCCTTATGCCTTGAGGAAGATACTGTTGGTATCGAAACGCGTTGGCAAGGAAGGTGAACAGACAGAGGGATTCCTATCCAGGATTTGGAGGTCGAACTTCAGGGACGCCTGTTGGCCCCCCAGTCCATGCTCATATTGTCTACTTCTTGGAGTGGACAACACCATCTGGTAGGAGTCCCAGCTTCTGTATTTTAGGATTACATCTTGTTGTGATTTTAACAGAGTGGGTTCATATATCTGTCCCACATGATTTTATAAAAATAAAATGCTGTAAGGTTTTACACTATGGAGGCTTTTCTTTTCTTCATTGTATAACTGCGGAAGTGAAAAACCCACATACCATTTGAAGAAGACTAGACAGACCCCACGGTGATATCCGCTCCTCCAAAGCTTTATTGTCTACTTATGGTAGACCATCAGAAGGGGTACGAGTCATCACCTTAATATCTGACACTGTTTTCATTCATTACCATATTACGCTATGTTTATTTTTTTGTTCTTTTGAGGTATTGAGTATCACTGATCTATGTGAACCTCGAGAAGGAAAAGAACCGGTTCTGTTTGGGCCATTTACTTGAGGAGTTGTGCGCTTTTCGTGTGGTGGTATTGTTCCATTGTAATGCACGGAAGCCTGCACACCGATTTTCAAGGCACCCCACCTTCACGCAGGTCCTACACTATCACAGAGTCTTAAAACCTGACTACTTCACTGCTGCATCATCTGCCTGCTAGATGTAATGTGTACCTGCCACAGACTTTATGGCTTTTAAAGGCACACTAGTCACCTATTGCACTGGCTCAAAGATGATTGCTAAAGAACAGCTGAGACAGGTTCAGGATAATAAAGTCCACACAGGGGTGCATGAGAAAGTTAGTGGCCACGGTTAATAAGAGCTAACCATAGATTAACCCCTTCATATACACACAGAGGAAAAACCACAGCACTCACCACACCAGAAGCGGGGCACAGCTATGCACTTACCACTCACAGGGTGGGGTGCATGTAACACTGCACTCTCCACCACAGAAGCGGGGTACACAGCTGTACTTACCACTCACAGGGCGGGGTGCATGTAGCCCATGACCACATCGCTCTAATAAATACAAACAGAGAACCCAGCACTCACCAAAGTAAACTCACTTATCCTCAACAATTCAATAAATAAATGATGGGGGTTTAGTCGGTGGATTGGCCAATGCACGGAAGCCTGCACACCGATTTTCAAGGCACCCCACCTTCACGCAGGTCCTACACTATCACAGAGTCTTAAAACCTGACTACCACACTGCTGCATCATCTGCCTACACATTACATCTAGCAGGCAGATGATGCAGCATTGAATTGTTGAGGATAAGTGAGTTTACTTTGGTGAGTGCTGGGTTCTCTGTTTGTATTTATTAGAGCGATGTGGTCATGGGCTACATGCACCCCGCCCTGTGAGTGGTAAGTACAGCTGTGTACCCCGCTTCTGTGGTGGAGAGTGCAGTGTTACATGCACCCCACCCTGTGAGTGGTAAGTGCATAGCTGTGCCCCGCTTCTGGTGTGGTGAGTGCTGTGGTTTTTCCTCTGTGTGTATATATAATAAGATTTTACTTACCGATAAATCTATTTCTCGTAGTCCGTAGTGGATGCTGGGGACTCCGTAAGGACCATGGGGATATAGCGGCTCCGCAGGAGACAGGGCACAATAATAAAAGCTTTAGGATCAGGTGGTGTGCACTGGCTCCTCCCCCTATGACCCTCCTCCAAGCCTCAGTTAGGATACTGTGCCCGGACGAGCGTGCATAATAAGGAAGGATATTGAATCCCGGGTAAGACTCATACCAGCCACACCAATTACACCGTACAACCTGTGATCTGAACCCAGTTAACAGTATGATAACAACGAAGGAGCCTCTGACAAGATGGCTCACAACAAGAATAACCCGATTTTTGTAACAATAACTATGTACAAGTATTGCAGACAATCCGCACTTGGGATGGGCGCCCAGCATCCACTACGGACTACGAGAAATAGATTTATCGGTAAGTAAAATCTTATTTTCTCTGACGTCCTAGTGGATGCTGGGGACTCCGTAAGGACCATGGGGATTATACCAAAGCTCCCAAACGGGCGGGAGAGTGCGGATGACCCTGCAGCACCGAATGAGAGACTCCATGTCCTCCTCAGCCAGGGTATCAAATTTGTAGAATTTAGCAAACGTGTTTGCCCCTGACCAAGTAACTGCTCGGCAAAGTTGTAAAGCCGAGACCCCTCGGGCAGTCGCCCAAGATGAGCCCCCTTCCTTTTGGAATGGGCTTTTACAGATTTTGGCTGTGGCAGGCCTGCCACAGAATGTGTAAACTGAATTGTATTACAAATCCAGCGAGCAATCGTCTGCTTAGAAGCAGGAGCACCCATCTTGTTGGGTGCATACAGGCTAAACAGCGAGTCAGATTTTCTGACTCCAGCCGTCCTGGAAACATATTTTTCAGGGCCCTGACAACGTCAAGTAACTTGGAGTCCTCCAAGTCCCTAGTACCCGCAGGTACCACAATAGGTTGGTTCATGTGAAAAACAGAAAACACCTTAAGGAGAAATTGAGGACGAGTCCTCAATTCTGCCCTGTCAGAATGAAAAATTAAGTAAGGGCTTTATATATGATAAAGCCGCCAATTCTGACACACGCCTGGCTGAAGCCAGGGCTAATAGCATCGTCACCTTCCATGTGAGATATTTTAAGTCCACAGTGGTGAGTGGTTCAAACCAATGTGACTTTAGGAAACTCAAAACAACATTGAGATCCCAAGGTGCCACTGGGGCACAAAATGAGGCTGTATATGCAGTACCCCTTTTACAAACATCTGAACGTCAGGCACTAAAGCCAGTTCTTTCTGGAAGAAATTCGACAGGGCCGAAATTTGAACCTTAATGGACCCTAATTTTAGGCCCATAGACAGTCCTGTTTTCAGGAAATGTAGGAAACGACCCAGTTGGAATTCCTCTGTAGGGGCCTTCTTGGCCTCACACCACGCAACATATCTTCACCAAATGCGGTGAAAATGTTTTGCGGTTACATCCTTCCTGTCTTTGACCAGGGTAGGGATGACTTCATCTGGAATGCCCTTTCAGGATCCGGCGTTCAACCGCCATGCCGTCAAACGCGGCCGCGGTAAGTCTTGGAACAGACAAGGCCCCTGCTGGAGCAGGTCCTTTCTTAAAGGTAGAGGCCACGGGTCTTCCGTGAACATCTCTTGAAGTTTCGGGTACCAAGTCCTTCTTGGCCAATCCGGAACCACGAGTATCGTTCTTACTCATCTCCCTCTTATGATTCTCAGTACTTTTGGTATGAGAGGCATAGGAGGGAACACATACTCTGACTGGTACACCCACAGTGTTACCAGAGCGTCCACCGCTATTGCCTGAGGGTCCCTTGACCTGGCGCAATATCTGTCTAGTTTTTTGTTCAGGCGGGACGCCATCATGTCCACCTTTGGTTTTTCCCAACGGTTTACAATCATGTGGAAGACTTCCCGATGAAGTCCCCACTCTCCCGGGTAGAGGTCATGCCTGCTGAGGAAGTCTGCTTCCCAGTTTTCCACTCCCGGAATGAACACTGCTGAGAGTGTTATCACATGATTTTTCGCCCAGCGAAGAATCCTTGTAGTTTCTGCCATTTCCCTCCTGCTTCTTGTGCCGCCCTGTTTACGTGGGCGACTGCCGTGATGTTGTCCCACTGGATCAATACCGGCTGACCTTGAAGCAGAGGTCTTGCTAAGCTTAGAGCATTGTAAATTGCCCTTAGCTCCAGTATATTTATGTGGAGAGAAGTCTCCAGACTTGATCACACTCTCTGGAAATTTTTTCCTTGTGTGACTGCTCCCCAGCCACTCAGGCTGGCATCCGTGGTCACCAGGACCCAGTCCTGAATGCCGAATCTGCGGCCCTTTCATAGATGAGCACTCTGCAGCCACCGCAGAAGAAACACCCTTGTCCTTGGAGACAGGGTTATCCGCTGATGCATCTGAAGATGCGATCCGGACCATTTTTCCAGCAGATCCCACGGAAAGGTTCTTGCGTGAAATCTACCGAATGGGATCGCTTTGTAAGAAACCACCATTTTTCACAGGATCCTTGTGCAATGATGCACTGATACTTTTCCTGGTTTTAGGAGGTTCCTGACTAGCTCGGATAACTCCCTGGCTTTCTTCTCCGGGAGAAAACATCCTTTTCTGGACTGTGTCCAGAATCATCCCTAGGAACAGTAGACGTGTCGTCGGAAAAAACTGCGATTTTGGAATATTTAGAATCCACTCGTGCTGTCGTAGAACTACTTAAGATAGTGCTACTCCGACCTCCAACTGTTCTCTGGACCTTGCCTTTATCAGGAAAGCGTCCATATTTCTTTTAAGAAGAATCATCATTTCGGCCATTACCTTGGTAAAGACCCGGGGTGCCGTGGACAATCCAAACGGCAGCGTCTGAACTGATAGTGACAGTTCTGTACCACGAACCTGAGGTACCCTTGGTGAGAAGGCAAATTTGGACATGTAGGTAAGCGTCCCTGATATCCAGTGACACCATATCGTCCCCTTCTTCCTGGTTCGCTATCACTACTCTGAGTGACTCCATCTTGATTTGAACGCTTGTATGTAAGTGTTCAAATATTTCAGATCTCACCGAGCCGTCTGGCTTCAGTACCACAATATAGTGTGGAATGATACCCCTTCCCTTGTTGTAGAAGGGGTACTTTGATTATCACCTGCTGGGAATACAGCCTGTGAATTTTCCCAATACTGCCTCCCTGTCGGAGGGAGACGTTGGTAAAGCAGACTTCAGGAAATTGTGAGGGGGAGACGTCTCGAATTTCCAATGTACACCTGGGATACTACGTGTAGGATCCAGGAGTCCACTTGTGAGTGAGCCTGCGTGCTGAAACTCTTGAGATGACCCCCTACCGCACCTGAGTCCGCTTGTACTGCCCCAGCGTCATGCTGCGGACTTGGCAGAAGCTGTGGAGGGCTTCTGTTCCTGGGAATGGGCTGCCTGCTGCAGTCTTCTTCCCTTTCCTCTACCCCTGGGCAGATATGACTGGCCCTTTTGCCCGCCTGCCCTTATGGGGACGAAAGGACTGAGACTGAAAAGACTGTGTCCTTTTCTGCTGAGATGTGACTTGGGGTAACAAAAGGTGGATTTTTCAGCTGTTGCCATGGCCACCAGGTCCGATGGACCGCCCCTTTATACGGCAATACTTCCATGTGCCGTCTGGAATCTGCATCACCTGACCACTGTCGTGTCTTCGTCTGGCAGATATGGACATCACATTTACTCTTGATGCCAGAATGCAAATATCCCTCTGCGCATCTCGCATATATAGAAATGCATCTATAGTCAATAAAATCTTGTCCCTGTCGAGGGTATCAATATTTTCAGTCAGGAAATCCGACCAAGCCCCCTCAGCGCTGCACATCCAGGCTGAGGCGATTGCTGGTCGTAGTATAACACCAGTATGTGTGTATATACTTTTAGGATATTTTTTAGCTTCCTATCAGCTGGCTCCTTGAGGGCTGCCGTATCTGGAGACGGTAACGCCCCTTGTTTTTATAAGCGTGTGAGCGCCTTATCCACCCTAAGGTGTGTTTCCCAACTCGCCCTAACTTCTGGCGGGAAAGGGTATACCGCCAATAATTTTCTATCGGAGGAAACCCACGTATCATCACACACTTCATTTAATTTATCTGATTCAGGAAAAACTACAAGTAGTTTATTCACACCCTACATAATACCCTTATTTGTGGTACTTGTAGTATCAGAAATATGTAACACCTCCTTCATTGCCCTTAACATGAAACGTGTGGCCCTAAAGGAAAATACGTTTGTTTATTCACCGTCGACACTGGAGTCAGTGTCCGTGTCTGTGTCTGTGTCAACCGACTGAGGTAAATGGGCGTTTTTACAAGCCCCTGACGGTGTCTGAGACGCCTGGACAGGTACTAATTTGTTTGCCGGCCGTCTCATGTCGTCATCCGACCTTACAGCGTGTTGACATTATCACGTAATTCCTAAATAAGCCATCCATTCCAGTGTCGACTCCCTAGAGAGTGACATCACCAATACAGGCAATTTGCTCCGCCTCCTCACCAACATCGTCCTCCTACATGTTGACACACACGTACCGACACACAGCACACACACAGGGAATGCTCTGATAGAGGACAGGACCCCACTAGCCCTTTGGGGAGACAGAGGGAGAGTTTGCCAGCACACACCAAAAACGCTATAATTATACAGGGACAACCCCTTATACAAGTGTTTTCCCTTATAGCATTTTTATATATGTAATCATATCGCCAAATAAGTGCCCCCCCTCTCTGTTTTAACCCTGTTTCTGTAGTGCAGTGCAGGGGAGAGCCTGGGAGCCTTCCTCACAGCAGAGCTGAGCAGGAAAATGGCGCCGTGTGCTGAGGAGAATAGGCCCCGCCCCCTTTTCGGCGGGCTCTTCTCCCGGAGTTTGTGAGATCTGGCAGGGGTTAAATACATCCATATAGCCTCAAGGGCTATATGTGATGTATTTTAGCCATAAAAAGGTATTATACATTGCTGCCCAGGGCGCCCCCCCCAGCGCCCTGCACCCTCAGTGACAGTTGGTGACTGTTGGTGAAGTGTGCTGACAACAAAGGCGCACAGCTGCAGTGCTGTGCGCTACCTTATGAAGACTGAAAGTCTTCTGCCGCCTGTTTCTGGACCTCTTCAACTTCGGCATCTGCAAGGGGGGTCGGCGGCACGGCTCCGGGACGAACCCCAGGGTGAGACCTGTGTTCCGACTCCCTCTGGAGCTAATGGTGTCCAGTAGCCTAAGAAGCAAATCCATCCTGCACGCAGGTGAGTTTACTTCTCTCCCCTAAGTCCCTCGTAGCAGTGAGCCTGTTGCCAGCAGGTCTCACTGAAAGAAAAAAACCTAACTTAAACTTTTATTCTAAGCAGCTCAGGAGAGCCACCTAGATTGCACCCTTTTCGGCCGGGCACAAAAATCTAACTGAGGCTTGGAGGAGGGTCATAGGGGGAGGAGCCAGTGCACACCACCTGATCCTAAAGCTTTTATTATTGTGCCCTGTCTCCTGCGGAGCCGCTATATCCCCATGGTCCTTACGGAGTCCCCAGCATCCACTAGGACGTCAGAGAAATATATATATATATATATATCTGGGCAATATTTAAAACAGTATGTCATTAAGGTCACAAAACATGCAGACATAACTTTCTATGTTGGGATTTCGGGTGTTAACACGAAGTCAAGACTGCTTAGTATGCTGTCCTGGGTACAGGGATACAGAGCATATACTCTTTTGTACCTCGGCTCAAACAGCAGCGGCAGAACACCTCAGATGACTTGGGCAGGGAGCACTGCAATGTACTGTCCAGTGGGCGGGGCTTAGAACGGCCTGGGGGCGGAGCTTCGGGCAACAGGGGACTCAGCAGTGGAAGAACCAGGGGGCGGAGCTTATAATGGGCAGAGACACAGCTTGGGATGGCATGTGAGGGGACCTTTTTGGCAATCGTAGGCACAGCTGTAGATGAACAAGGAGGCGGAGCTTATCGCGATCGGGGGGAGGAGCCTATAGCGAACCTTGGTATGAGCTTCAACTGATGGGTATGAGCTTCAACTGATGGGTTGGGGGGGGGGGTGGTTAGCGCTTGTGCACAGCTGCTGGCAGATTGGAAGAGCCTCTCTGAGGCAGGAGTCCAATGAAGGAATGATACTGGTGATGACAGGAGAAAAGTTTTTTTCCCCCTGTCAACACTATCGGAACTGCAGGGGATCTGTGGGCCTATTTTCAGTGGGGGGCCTGGAGCTGCAGCTCCATCCGCCGCATTGTTAATCCGGCCCTGGCGGGACCCAGTAGAGGTAAGTATACAAAGTAGAAGCACGGTGTGCAGGGCTGGTCTGTGTACACCGCACAACCTGCACACATTATATATACACCACTGACGTCAGATATACGCCGGGCACATGACACAAACACTTGTATCCCACTTGCGCCCGTATTTAAGTAGCTAATGTGCAACAATCACATTCACTATTAAACATTAATTATATTATTTAAAAAAATCTCTCTAATACAGCATAAACTACTTCAGTCTCACTTACACAAATAAACAAGACAAAAGAATTAGTCTCTCAATAGCATAATACTTTATATGCCTGAACGACACAAAAAAGTCCCATGTAAGTCATTAGTAATAGCTGCGAGAGAGCATGCACAAGTGGATACATTGCAATTAAAACCCCTGCAACACACAGGACCGTCAGATGATGGCGACACTGTACAACTCCTGTGGGCAGGGAGCAGTTGTCACCAACACTGTACAACGCCCCCTGGTCTGTGCATTTCTACAAATGCTTTAGTTTTAGGGCGACTTACATCTTAATACATGAAGTAATTAATTATTTTGAATATGTCATCTGTAGCGGTGCTCTAAGGAGGAGATATAGTTGGTTGACAAACATAAAAATAAACTTGCAATTAATATTCATCAAATTAAGTTTGTGAAACTTTTTGCTGTTGGCGTAGAATTATTTGCTTAGAACAGCAAATTAGTTCAGAAGTTATTAATACATTCCTGTCTGCTGATTGGTACAATGAATCTACATTCCTGCAGTAAACACTTCTTGGCATTATTGGACTGGTTGTATGCTAATTATGTGGTATACTCTAAACAACATGAACTATTAAAGATAATTAGTAGAACTATCCTCAAACCTATCTGGATGACTGAATTTACCTTACTTGTTACTTTTCTTCTATTTTTCAGTTTTCTCTTACAGTATTGGACGCCGTTTCAGGGGCTGCTAAGCTTTGTCTTCTCTTTTCAGAACTCTACAGCCATGGCATTCAAAGTGTCATTGTTCTGGGACCCCAAGTGTCAATGTGCCATTGTTCTAGGACCACAAATGTCAATGTGTCATTGTTCTGGGACCCCAAGTGTCAGTGTGCCGTTGTTCTGGGACCCCAAGTATCAGTGTGCCGTTGTTCTAGGATCCCAAGTGTCAGTGTGACATTGTTCTGGGACCCCAAGTGTCATTGTGAGATTGTTCGGGGACCACAAGTGCCAGAGTGTCATTGTTCTGGGACCTCAAGTGTCAGTGTGTCATTATTCTTGGACCCCACGTGTCAGTGTGCCATTATTCTGAGACCCAAAGTGTCAGTGTGTCATTGTTTTGGGACCTCAAATGCCAGTATGACATTATTCTGGAACCCCAAGTGTCAGTGTTCCATTATCCCAGGACCCCAAGTGTCAGTGTGCCATTATTATGGGACCCCAAGTGTCAGTGTGTCATTGTTCTGGGACCCCAAGTGTCAGTGTGTCATTGTTCTAGGACCCCACGTGCCAGTGTGTTGTTGTTCTGGGACCCCAAGTGCCAGTGTGTCATTGTTCTAGGACCCCAAGTGTCAGTGTGTCATTACTCAGGGAAAAAAAGACAGCATAGGACCCCTAAGAAATTAACTGGGTGAATTGTTAAATAGTGACTATGAAAAAGCAGAGTTATTGAATAAATTATTCTTGTCCGTATTTATTAGAGAGGTAAAAATGGAAGGAATAGAACAAAATAAAAGTAAGGTTAAGGACCCAAACTATTTCTTGTGTTTAAGAAAGGATGTAGTCAAAGAATGACTAAATAAAATGAAAATCAATAAATCACCGGGGCCGGATAGACTGCACCCAAGGGTTCTCAAGGAGTTAAGCTTAGAGATAGCAATGCCAGTACATTTAATCTTTAAAGCTCCCATCATAACAAGCGTGGTTCCAAGGGACTGGCGAATTGCAGATGTGGTGCCACTTTTTAAAAAGGGAACTAAATCTAATCCTGGGAATTACAGACCAGTAAGCCTAACATCTATAGTGGGGAAAATAATGGAAGGTGTATTAATGGATAACATTCAAGAGTATTTGGGATGCCTTAACATAATTAGTGAGAACCAGTATGGGTTTGTGAAAAATAGGTCATGTCTGTTATGAGCCACGGCTGTGGCTCATTCCTGTTTTGCATTTTTGTTATGTATTTTATGTTATACTTCTGTTTATGTTCCCCGTGGGTGTCATGGGGTGCTCGGAGCTCACCCTTAAGGAGGGGATACTGTTATGAACCACAGGTAGTGGTTCATTTCTATTTTATGTTTATTTAGTTGTCTTGCATGCCAGGATTTCCCATTGCTCTGTTTTAGATTACTCTTGTCTGCTGCCGCTGGTGAGTCTGTGCAATTGCAGCTTGTTCCCATGTGTTCAGCCTCATCTGGCTGCTAATTGCATCTTGTCAGCTTGGAGTCCTGCAATAGGCCAGCTGCACTGGATTATTAATTAGGCCTCTCTGTTATATGCTGGCTGATTGCAGTTCGCAGATGCTGGTGATATTTCTGGGTTTTCAGTCTGCTTGAGTTCTGAGCTTGGTTCCTGCTAGTTCCTGAGCTTCCTGAATGCTGAATCTGTTTGCTGAAAGTGTTTCCAGTCCTGCTGTATCCGGTCGTTCCTGTTCTCAGTTGTCCTGTACTCGGAAGTCGTCATCTGTTCCTGGAGTCCTGACTGAGCACCTTTGAACATCCAGTGGTGTTCGTGAGTCACGGCGTAGCCGTGTGTTGCGGCTTGGGCCGCTTAATTATTTATCTTTTATTATTTGTGTTCCGGAGCTTTTGCGGAGGATTCCGCTCCCACAGATCCACTCTGGTATCCAGCGGTGCTGGGTAGGAGTACGGACTAGTGGATTTTGGTTGTCCTTTTCCCTGGCGGGTTACCGCACATACCTCAGGTTTAGTCAGTTAGCTTGTAGCCCCTGGCCTGGTTGTTTAGTCAGAGGGCCCCTTGTTATCACCCTGTCTCGGATTTCCCTTTGTCTCCCATTAAGACCTGAGGGGGCATCGGAGTTGGGCAGACATAATCCGCCCTTCAAACGCGGCTGCCATGGGCTCAAGCAACCATAGTCTCGCAGGGGATTTCTGACCACACGGGCGAGACAACGGAGTTAGGGCGCCAGGGGCTATTCCCTTTCCATTCCCCTTTGCCAGCATTACGTCCTGGTGCTCTGGACTCGCTTCATAACATCTCCCTTGTTCTGAGCACCAGGAACCTAACATTATCACCAGCCATACCACAAAAAAGAAATAAAACTTTTTTTTCTTTTTTGGCCCAGTCCAGTGTCTAGTCTAGAATCCAGTCCGGTGTTTTGAATCCAGTCCGGTGTTTTGAATCCAGTCCGGTGTTTTGAATCCAGTCCGGTGTTTAAAAAAAAAAAAAAGTCTTGTTTTGTTTAGCAAAATTTAGTTTCCTTGCCTTGCCTTGTCTTGCCTTGTCTTGCCTTGTCTTGCCTTGTCTTGTCTTGTCTCGTCTAGTTTTAAATCCTCCTATGTCTACTATGCAAGCCCTGCAGGCATCTCTTGCAGCTCTGAACTCTGTATTCACTGCTTTGAGACCAGAGCGACTAGAAGTTTTGCAGCAATCCCTAAAGCAACTGCAAAACCTTCTGACTAAAATCTTGCTCATTTTGCCAGAAGTCGTTGAGAGTACATCTATCTCTAAAGAGACTCTTGCTCACAGTATGGTGACAAGAGAATCCTCTGGTCTAATTGAAGAGAAAAGGTTTAAAAGTTTTCTGCGGCCCAGGCTCTCAGAAGAGGAGCGTCTGCGTCGCAGAAACTTAAACTTATGCCTATATTGTGGGGGTTTAGGCCATTATCTGCAGACCTGTGAGTTGCGCAAGCCAAAGTGTGGTGATGAGTCTTGCCCTCTGGCCAAGTTGAGTCATGATATAAGACCTACTCCTGTCTCTACTGTGGCAGAGGCACTTATCACACAACCCACACAAAAAAGCTCTCTGTCCTATAATTGGGGTCCTTGGGCAAGGGAGCCCCATTATAGATTCAGGAATCAAAAGAGAATGTTTCTCTCCTCTCTTGAGGTTCCTGTGGAAGCGGAGTTGCAAGTCCCTGGAGTGATGCCTGATGCCCAGGTTCCTGGAGTGGTGCCCGATGCCCAAGTTCCTGGAGTGGAGCCCGATGCCCAGGTTCCTGGAGTGGTGCCCGATGCCCAGGTTCCTGGAGTGGTGCCCGATGCCCAGGTTCCTGGAGTGGTGCCCGATGCCCAGGTTCCTGGAGTGGTGCCCGATGCCCAGGGTCCTGGAGTGGTGCCCGTAGCCCAGGGTCCTGGAGTGGTGCCCGTAGCCCAGGGTCCTAGAGTGGTGCCCGTAGCCCAGGGTCCTGGAGTGGTGCCGGTAGCCCAGGGTCCTGGAGCGGTACCCGATGCCCAGAGTGCTGGAGCGGTACCCGATGCCCAGAGTGCTGGAGCGGTACCCGATGCCCAGAGTGCTGGAGCGGTACCCGATGCCCAGAGTGCTGGAGCGGTACCCGATGCCCAGAGTGCTGGAGCGGTACCCGATGCCCAGAGTGCTGGAGCGGTACCTGATGCCCTAGCTTATAGAGGGACATCAAATATTATAGTTCAGGTGTCCATATATGAAGGGGTCTCAGAAGCTGTTACCCCAGGTAGGGACTTGAAAAGCGCAACCCTAGAAAGGGTCTCTAAAACCATAGTTCTTGAGGGGAACTCGAGAAGCAAAACCCCAGAAGGGATCTTTGAAGTAATATCCCCAAGTGGGGTCTCGAGAGACGCAGCCCCAAAGAAGGGTCTAGAAGTCGCTTCCCCAGGAAAGAACTTAAGAAGCATAGCATTGGTGGAGGATCTGAACGTTATTGCTTCAGCAAAAGTCCCGGAAGTCATAGTCCCGGGAGAACTTTCGATAATTATCGACTCAGAGAGGGAGGCTGATGGCCCGATCCCAGTCAGGGAGGCCAACGGCCCGGTCCCAGTAAAAGAATCCGAGGTGCTGGCCCCAGCGGGGTTCTCGGAGGCCACTGCCCCAGCGGGGTTCTCGGAGGCCACTGCCCCAGCGGGGTTCTCGGAGGCCACTGCCCCAGCGGGGTTCTCGGAGGCCACTGTCCCAGCGGGGTTCTCGGAGGCCACTGTCCCAGCGGGGTTCCCGGAGGCCACTGCCCCAGCGGGGTTCCCGGAGGCCACTGCCCCAGCGGGGTTCCCGGAGGCCACTGCCCCGGGTGGGGTTCAGAAAGTCACTGCCCCGGGTGGGGTTCAGAAAGTCACTGCCCCGGGTGGGGTTCAGAAAGTCACTGCCCCGGGTGGGGTTCAGAAAGTCACTGCCCCGGGTGGGGTTCAGAAAGTCTCAGCCCCGGGTGGGGTTCAGAGAGTCTCAGCCTCGAGTAAGGTCAATAGTGACCAGGTCCTAGCAAAGCACTCCAGTCAGTCAGATGAGAAGGAAACAGATCCTGACTCTGATATCTCAACATCCATAACCTTTGATGGGGACTTCGCCCAATTTCTGGCGCTTTTCAAACACTATTACACTATTATGTTGTCTAGACCATTTCTGGGCATCACTTCAGAAAACCTTGGGCTCTATCTGATTTATTCTTTTAGAGGAGAGCCTTCTGAGTGGGCAACCAGCCTAATGAAAGCTGAAGATCCCATTCTTCAGGATCCCCTAGCATTCTGTGATGCAATTGTTAAAAGATACGGTTCCAAAGAAATTGGTTCAGGTTCCTCTAAGTCACCCGTCTTGTCTGCTGAGAGTCCACCAAATACTGTAAACTCTGCACAAGAGTCCCAGCCCGATGTTTTGACTGCAGGATGTGCTTTTTTGACTTCTTCTTCTTCTAATAATAGTACTTTACCAGAAAGTTCAGCTCCCAAGGGTAAGAAACCTGTCTCTGATTTGAACGCAGCCTTGCTGGGTGGTACCATCAGTTCAGACAATGTTTGGGGAATTACCTTGGTCAGACCTAAAGAGCTTTGTAAAAAGAAGAAGAAAAAGAAATAATTTTTTGACTCTTGCCTTGATTAAAAAAAAAAAAAAAAGAGATATATTTTTTTCTCCTTGTCTTGTGTCCTGTGGCCACCGTTAGGGGGAGGGCACTGTTACAAGTTGTTGCTACAGCTTGTTTTTGTTTTCTTGTCTGTTAGACCAGTGTGTCAGGTTTTTTTTTTTTTTTGTATCCCTTGTTCTGGATAGTCTGAATTTTGGGGTCTTTTGACCCCTCCTCAAGGGGGGGGTAATGTTATGAGCCACGGCTGTGGCTCATTCCTGTTTTGCATTTTTGTTATGTATTTTATGTTATACTTCTGTTTATGTTCCCCGTGGGTGTCATGGGGTGCTCGGAGCTCACCCTTAAGGAGGGGATACTGTTATGAACCACAGGTAGTGGTTCATTTCTATTTTATGTTTATTTAGTTGTCTTGCATGCCAGGATTTCCCATTGCTCTGTTTTAGATTACTCTTGTCTGCTGCCGCTGGTGAGTCTGTGCAATTGCAGCTTGTTCCCATGTGTTCAGCCTCATCTGGCTGCTAATTGCATCTTGTCAGCTTGGAGTCCTGCAATAGGCCAGCTGCACTGGATTATTAATTAGGCCTCTCTGTTATATGCTGGCTGATTGCAGTTCGCAGATGCTGGTGATATTTCTGGGTTTTCAGTCTGCTTGAGTTCTGAGCTTGGTTCCTGCTAGTTCCTGAGCTTCCTGAATGCTGAATCTGTTTGCTGAAAGTGTTTCCAGTCCTGCTGTATCCGGTCGTTCCTGTTCTCAGTTGTCCTGTACTCGGAAGTTGTCATCTGTTCCTGGAGTCCTGACTGAGCACCTTTGAACATCCAGTGGTGTTCGTGAGTCACGGCGTAGCCGTGTGTTGCGGCTTGGGCCGCTTAATTATTTATCTTTTATTATTTGTGTTCCGGAGCTTTTGTGGAGGATTCCGCTCCCACAGATCCACTCTGGTATCCAGCGGTGCTGGGTAGGAGTACGGACTAGTGGATTTTGGTTGTCCTTTTCCCTGGCGGGTTACCGCACATACCTCAGGTTTAGTCAGTTAGCTTGTAGCCCCTGGCCTGGTTGTTTAGTCAGAGGGCCCCTTGTTATCACCCTGTCTCGGATTTCCCTTTGTCACCCATTAAGACCTGAGGGGGCATCGGAGTTGGGCAGACATAATCCGCCCTTCAAACGCGGCTGCCATGGGCTCAAGCAACCATAGTCTCGCAGGGGATTTCTGACCACACGGGCGAGACAACGGAGTTAGGGCGCCAGGGGCTATTCCCTTTCCATTCCCCTTTGCCAGCATTACGTCCTGGTGCTCTGGACTCGCTTCATAACATCTCCCTTGTTCTGAGCACCAGGAACCTAACAATGTCAAACTAACTTAATTAACTTCTTTTATGACGTAAGTGCAAATTTAGACAAGGGAAATGCTGTGGATGTGGTCTTTTTAGATTTTGCAAAAGCCTTCGACACGAGGTTGTGTCGTAAATTAAGAGAGCTGGTGTTTGGAGACAGCATTTGTATGTAACCCCTCCCAACTTAGTGGCACTAATGGTAATGGGGTTGTACTATACTGTAGACTATGTGTGCCTCCACCCAAGCGTTAAGGATATTATAGGCTTGCTTGGGAAAGCCAAGAAAGGGTATATATCAATACACTTTACTCAGTAATAACTTATTACCTACATTTACCACCGCTTGTTTTTTTATTTTCTTCCAGATCCCTTAATGACGTGTTCGTTCGGAGTTCAGTAGTCCTGGTAAGTATTTATTGTTCAGCAATACAGTGCATTTTCACAACAGCAGAATTTACATTTTATTTAAATGTTATACCGTTACCAACACTAACACTCTATAAATATTAATATGTTAATGTATACTAATTCCTATACACTTCCTCCTGCATGCATTACAAAAAAAATCAACATAACTGGTTAGGTAGAAAAATTGATAAGGTAATTAGTCTTAAGACTTATTGTATTACCTAGTGTAATACTATCGCTAATCAATTACTCCAGTCTCTGTGTCTCTCTGGGTGGAGTAATTGAGGTAACACGTTGGTGCACAGTTGGGGCCCAATGTACAGTGATGATAGTTGGGCCACGCTTGGCCAATGATGGGATCCTGTGGATAATACCAGTCTAGAATTATATATATATATGTATATATATTCTCCTCCTAGGTGTGTCACTCAATTCCACGGCAAGGGGTTTGATCACTTACTACGGTTGCTTCCCCAGAGTTCCACTCTACCTTCCCTATTTTCCTGACAGAGATGAGTTCAATAGGTAGAGGGGAGGTGAAAGGTGCGGTGACTCCCTCTACTGTCACTGAGTGGATATTTATCTCGGTAATTTCTCTGTCACTGGAGGGGATATTTATCCTGGTAGAGGGGTATAGTTGTGGTCTATCGGCACTTGTGTAAAAGTGATACCCCATACCTGCTATGCAACATCTCCAGGTTCACCTGGCTGGGCAGTGCTGCGCGTCCCTATAGCCTCTCATCCATACGCACTTACAGCCCGTTATCAAAGTTCCTCCTCAGTTCCCATCACTGTGTAGGGGGTATTATTTAGTGAAAACCATGTAAATCACATAAAGCTCTTGAATTTACCTTCCTGGTCCTTGCTGTTCTGGCTGTATTATGGACCTACGTGCGGCTGTTAGTAGGCAGGCTTACTGGTCCCCAAAAGGGTAGTCCCTTTCCTCTTGCTCCTCTGACTGTGCTGCACTATGTATTTGAGGGCTGTAATTATATATAGGATTACTGACCCCCCCTCAAGAGGGTAGTCCCTTTGTCTTGCTCCTATTGCTGTGCTGCCCTTTATGTCCCTTATTGGGCAAGTATCAGATAGGGGCGTTTCACAATATAGGCAGCGCTATAACAGCAGTGGGCATCGCTCCCCCGTACCTGCAGCATCATTAGCAGCTCTGGTTACAGCTGGGGTTATTTCCGTCACAACAGCTCATCGCCCGCCTGCCTCCGTTCATCAGTCTCCGGGAGATGGATCAGGTTAGCGGTATCCGTGGCTCCCCTAGCTCAGCTCTCTGGCCTCCTCCTCCGCCAGTCACTCAGCTCCCTTCAGCTGGCCGCATATAGCCTTTCACCCCGTCTCTCTCCATCTGCATCACCGCTCCGGCTCTCCTCTTCCCGGGGGGTAACGGTCTCTAACTGACATTATCCTTGTGCGCTGCTTGAAGTCCTCCCCAGCATGCGATCACACTTTTTACAGCACGAGGGGATTCTGGACTAGTCTCTCTATCCCAGCTCGTGCCAATTTACTCATATAATCCCATAGTTCAATACCCATAGGGATATATCGTCCTCCAGCATCCCCCATATATATTATATACTTAAAATAGTTACACTTTTATTACGATATGCATATTATAAACAATTCATATATTTACACCTAGCATACCAGGTATATCTATTCATAGGGTCCTTGCCTATTTGGAAATATCTTCTCTTCACCCCAGTGAGCATAGATAATAGGGTGTTACGTGTACTTGGGTCGAAAATTGGTCGGAAAATAGAGAACAGTGAGTTACCAGTCAATGGAACATTTTCGAGTTGGACTAAAGTATTAAGTGGTGTGCCACAAGGGTCTGTACTAGGCCGTCTGCTGTTTAATATATTTATAAATGATATAGGAAATGGTATTGAGAGTAAAATATAATTTTTTGTGGCTGATACTAAACTGTGTAGGATAATTAGATCAGATCAGGATGTTGACTCGCTTCAGAACGATTTAACTAAACTGGGGGCTTGGGCAACAAAGTGGAATTTTAGGTTCAATATAGAGAAATGTAAAATTATGCATTTCGGGATCAAAAACAAACAGGCAATCCATACATTGAATGGGGTAATTCTTGGAAAATCAATACTGAAGAAAGATTTGGGGGGGATCATTGACAATAGACTTAGTAGTAGTCTGCAATGTTGAGATGCTGCAGTAAAGACCAATAGGGTATTAGCATGCATAAAACGGGGAATAGAGACCAGGGGGTATATTTACTAAGGTACCAATTTTGGCCGAGTTTGTTTGTTTTTTCAAAGAGTCATCTCAGAAATTTACTAAACACAAATCTAGGCAGTGATGAGGGCATTCGTATTTGTTTTAACGGCAGAGTTCACAGATACGAATGAATACACCATCGGTCAAACACGCCTGTTATTTTATAGAACTCTGTAATTTACTAAGAATTTGTATTCACAATCACTGCCGGCAATAGCCAAACACTGCCGGTAAATATTCTAATTCGTAAAAAAAAGCAGTTTTCAAATAGACCTGCTTTTTGGATGCGTATTCTGATAGGCATGCACGGATCACCGTGCATGCTGATCTGTGGGAAGGGGTGTGAAAATGTTACAAATAAAAATAAAAATTGCATGGGGTCCCCCCTCCTAAGCATAACCAGCCTCGGGCTCTTTGAGCCGGTCCTGGTAGTAAAAATACAGGGGATAAATTGCGTAGTGTCCCCCCATATTTAAACAACCAGCACTGGCTCTGCATCCGGTCCTGGTTAAAAAAATACAGGGGACAAAAGACGTAGGGGTCCCCTGTATTTTTCAAACCAGCATCAGGATCCACT
This sequence comes from Pseudophryne corroboree, assembly GCF_028390025.1. Classification (NCBI taxonomy): domain Eukaryota; kingdom Metazoa; phylum Chordata; class Amphibia; order Anura; family Myobatrachidae; genus Pseudophryne; species Pseudophryne corroboree. The sequence continues at coordinate 473,533,142 of NC_086451.1, forward strand.
AGCCAGAGAGATAATGCCACAGCCGGGGGACACTTTATGTAGGTCCCTGCGGCCGTGGCATTACCCCCCCAACTAAACACCCCTGGCCGGGGTACCCTGGAGGAGTGGGGACCCCTTAAATCAAGGGGTCCCCCCCTCCAGCCACCCAAGGGCCAGGGGTGATGCCCGAGGCTGTCCCTCCCATCCGTGGGCGATGGATGGGAGGCTGATAGCCTTTGTTTAAAAACAATGAACATTGGTTTTTGGAGGAGAACTACAAGTCCCAGCAAGCCTCCCCCGCAAGTTGGCACTTGGAGAACCACAAGTACCAGCATGTGGGGAAAGAACCAGCCTGCTGGCACCTGTAGTTCTACTGCTAAAAAAATACCCCCCAAAAAACACAACACACACACCGTGACAGTAAAGCTTTAATTTACATACATGCACACTTACACACTCACATACTTACCTATTGTCCCACGGAGCCCCTCGGTCCTCTTGTCCCGTAGAATCCACCGTGGACCTGTGAAAAGATGCCCAAAATACTCACCTATTATCCGGTGAAGTTCGGTCCTCTTCATTCCATGTAGCATCCAGGGGGTTAAAAAACATAAAACTGCTAAAACCCGAACCCTCGCACTAAAGGGGTTCCATGTTTACACACGAAACCCCTTTTTCCGTCTGCCGGGACCCCCCATGACTACTCTCAGTGAAGGTCCCATCAGCCAATCAGGGAGCGCCACGTCATGGCGCTCTCCTGATTGGCTGTGTGCTCCTTGCCTGTCAATCAGGCTCAGCGCAGGGGGCTAGAATGGAAGATCGCGGTCCTCCATTATAGCCTATGATGGGAACTTTGTGGTCTGCAGTTGACCGCAAAGTTAATTGGGGTCACTCTTGTGGGGTCAATCTTATAATGTTATAAACTGTAAACATGCACCTATTTCCCTTCAGTTATGAGCCCACTTTGCAATTTGGTAAAACAATTGAAAAAAAAAAACTTCACATGCAATGAGCTGAGCACAAAGAAGTGCATGCTGCGCCAAAGTCACAATTGTGTTGTGTAAATTATTCTTTGGATGTTAAAAAATTGCAGTCTGACAGTTGTATAGGAACAAGTGATCCCTTTGTCAGTAAAGGGTCAATGGCGATGTGTTACTTACACGGAAATCGCTCGTATCATTTTCTGTGGGAGGGAAGCGAGTTATTCAGAAGCATCGCACTAGTTCATGTTGCAGGTGCTAAATGAAACAGAGGTGGCAGGTGAAACCCCTAATGAACGGAACCGCCATGGTAACACATTCTTATAGAGACATACAGTAAGTATGCGAGAAATCTCTACATCTCCAAATGTTACCACTGTGCATCCATAACATATTATTATCCTAATGTAGTCAGTACTTTGACAGCTTTATTGAAATGGATACACTGCAAATTAACCGCAGATGAGCTAAGAGGTTCAATAAGTCGCTGAAATAACGTCTTCCGGGGACGTGAAAGTCAAACTTTAAGGCAACAGCGTTCTATGCACAGTATGAAATGAAGCTTCTTTGTTTTTATTAAGTCTCAGGTTTATTTCTATGTGTTTATCATTTCTTTTAGAACATAAGTCAGACTTCTTTCTCCTGCTACAGTATCAGTGAGGGGCTTCATGATGTTTCGAAAAAAAAAGAAAATGCAATACAAATAGGTTGATGCACCAGAGTTGTTTAAATACAAAAATAGACGTATATCCAGGGCACACCAGTGTAACAGAGTAATAGTAATAGAGCCTGGATGTAAGTGTCCCATCTCCAATCCAAGGTGCCATTGGAAGACTTGAGACCCTTTCTTCTAAGGAACAGACTTCTCTTTAAAGTTACTTGGCAACAATAATCCTAATAAATAATTAACTAGAGATGTGCGGCTGGCACTTTTCGTGTTTTGGTTTTGGTTCTAATTCCCCGCTCGTGTTTTGGTTTTGGCTTGGTTTTGCCAAAACCACCCTTTCGTGTTTTGGTTTTGGATCTGGATGATTTTTGAAAAAAACATAAAAACAGCTAAAATCACAGAACTTGGGGGTAATTTTGCTCCTACGCAGTAGCGGATCTTGCCACAGGCAAGCAGGACTTTTGCCCGGGGCGCCGCCTTCCAGAGGGCGCAGGGCGCCCTCCGGAGGGCGCAGCACCAGGGCAAGATCCGCTGCTGCTGTGTGCCCCCCACTGCCCGCTGCCCCCTGCTGCCGCTGGCCGCTGCCCCCCCCCCCCCCCCGCTGCCGCTGGGAAGGGAAACTAGACGTGTACGAGTCTAGTTTCCCTTCGTGGAGAGGTCCTTTACTGTGCGGTGCGTGATGACGTCATCGCGCACCGCACAGCAAAGGTGCTCTCCACGAAGGGAACTAGACGCTACGCGTCTAGATTCCCTTCGTGGAGAGGACCTTTGCTGTGCGGTGCGCGCTGACGTCATCGCTCACCGCACATCATTTCAGTCTGTACAGGGGGCGGAAATAACCACGCCCCCTGTACGAAGCCACGCCCCGAATGCCGCCCGGGGCGCCAGAAGCCCCGGAATCGGCCCTGCTCCTACGGTATTATTAACCTCAATAACATTCATTTCCAATCATTGCCAGTCTATTCTGAACACCTCACACCTCACAATATTGTTTTTAGGCCAAAAGGTTGCACAGAGGTGGCTGTATGACTAAGTAAAGCGTCACAAGTGTGCGGCACAAACACCTGGCCCATCTAGGAGTGGCACTGCAGTTGCAGACAGGATGGCAGATTTAAAAAATAGGCCCCAAACAGCAAATGATCCAAAGAAGAAAAAGAGGTGCAATGAGGTAGCTGTATGACTAAGCTAAGTGACACAAGTGTGCGGCAATAAACAACATGGGACGTGCTGGAATGCAATACACAGATGCAATACACGCAGAATATTGGTGGCACAGGATAGCGTACCCCTAAACCAAATACACACAGACCCTTTTATTTGAAGCTATTATAATAATATGCAGCACAGGAGAGCGTACCCCTACACCACACAGGGCAAACCCTGTAAATATTATTTGGATTAAATATTAATAACCCCGTTATTTGGAGTAAATAATATACAGCACAGGACAGCACCACTGAATTTATATGGCAACACCAATGTTCTGGATTTATATGGAATTATATGGATTTATATGGAATTATATGTCAAGATCATTGGAATTATACGGCAGGATTACTAGAATTATACGGCAGGATTACTAGAATTATACGGCAGGATCACTGTAATTATACGGCAGGATTACTGTAATTATACGACAGAATCACTGGAATTATATGGCAGGATTACTGTAATTATACGGCAGGATCACTGTAATTATACGGCAGGATCACTGTAATTATACGGCAGGATCACTGTAATTATATGGCAGGATTACTGGAATTATACCCAAGTAACACTGTAATTATACGGCAGGATCACTGTAATTATACGGCAGGATTACTGGAATTATATGGCAGGATTACTGTAATTATACGGCAGGATCACTGTAATTATACGGCAGGATCACTGTAATTATATGGCAGGATTACTGGAATTATACCCAAGTAACACTGTAATTATACGGCAGGATCACTGTAATTATACGGCAGGATTGCTGGAATTATACGGCACAATCACTGTAATTATACAGCAGGATTACTGTAATTATATGGCAGGATTACTGTAATTACACAGCAGGATCACTGTAATTATACGGCAGGATTACTGGAATTATACGTCAGTACCACTGTTATTAAATGGCAGGATTACTGTAATTATATGTCAGGATTACTGGAATTTTATGGCAGGATTACTGGAATTATACGGCAGGATCACTGGAATTATACGGCAGGATTACTGGAATTATACAGCAGGATCACTGGACATATACGGCAGGATCACTGTAATTATACGGCAGGATTACTGGAATTATACGTCAGTACCACTGTTATTATATGGCAGGATTACTGGAATTATATGTCAGGATTACTGGAATTATATGGCAGGATTACTGGAATTATATGTCAGGATTACTGGAATTATATGGCAGGATTACTGGAATTATACGGCAGGATCACTGGAATTATATGGCAGGATTACTGGAATTATACGGCAGGATCACTGGAATTATACGGCAGGATTACTGGAATTATACGGCAGGATCACTGGACATATGCGGCAGTACCACTGGATTTATACGGCAGCACAGGGACACCACCACTGGACTGATGCAGGACAACACAGCACCACTTCAATGGACTGGATTTATACAGCAGCACTGGACATATGGCAGCAGAGGACACCACCACTGTGATTGGTCACTGGAATGACTGATGCACAGGACACTACCACTGGTCTGATGCAGGACAACACAGCATTACTGTAAGGATCTTATTATTAAGCAGCACTGGACATATAGCAGCAGAGGACACCACCACTGTGACTGGACTGATGCAGCACAATACACCACCCTGAACTGATGCAGCACAACACAGCACTCTATACAGCAGCACTGGACATATAGCAGTAGAGGACACCACCACTGTGACTGGACTGATGCAGCACAATACACTACCACTGAACTGATGCAGGACAACCAGTGTCGGACTGGGGCATGTAGGGCCCACCGGGGGAATAAAGTGGTAGGGGCCTATGTTTGGGGTGTGGCCAGTCTGCTGAGGGGGTGTGGCCTGCCACTTTATTGGTTTGACTAACCATTAGAGAGTGCAACGTCTGGGCCCCTTAATAAATATATACAGTAAATTCAGCTGCTGCATGCATGATAATGTACCAGATTAATAACAGATTAATAACAGCAATGCACTGTAGAAAATACACCATAGTCCAGTATAAGGTAACATGTGTATAATTCCAGTGCACAATATAGAACATGATCCTCAGAGCAGGAGGTGGACCCTCAGGCAGGAGGGCCCACCGGTGGTTTCCCCTGTACCCCTGTAGGCCAGTCCGAGCCTGAGTACAACACAGCACCACTGACCTGGATTTATATAGCAGCACTGGACATATGGCAGCAGAGGACACCACCACTGTGACTGGACAGATGCAGTACAAGACAAGGACACTGAAGACACTGAGAGAACGGAGACACGTCCTCTCTACACTCTCTAATGCCAGAGTGAAAATGGCGGTGACGTGTGGCTCCTTATATGGAATCCAAACCCCGCGAGAATCCGGCAGCGGGATGATGACATTTTGCCTCGTTCTGGTTTCCGAGTCAGGCGGGAAAACCCAAGCCTGACTCGGATCCGGGCTCGGATGGTAAAGTCCGGTAGGGTTCGGTTCTCTGAGAACCGAACCCGCTCATCTCTAATAATAATGTATGTACAGTGCTTCCATGTCTGCTGGCTCAGGTAAGCATTTTTTTTATTTTATGAAGACACCTGGATGCCTACTGGACAAGAGGACCGATCAGCACCATGGAAAGATAAGTATAGGGTGGGAGTGCAGGTGAGTGTGAAGTAAAGGGTTAAACACATGGGGGTATATTTACTAAGGTCCCGATTTTGACCGAGATGCCGTTTTTTCTTCAAAGTGTCATCTCGGTAATTTACTAAGCAAAAATCACGGCAGTGATGAGGGCATTCGTAATATTTTGGAAGTCCTAGGAAAAAATCATGAATCAATACACCATCGGTCAAATATGCCTGCAATTTGGTAGAAATCGGGAATTTACTAAAAAGTGCAAATCACAAACACTGCCGACAATAGCCAAACACTGCCGTGCAGAAATACAAATCGTAAAAAAGTGCTAAAAAAAAACAGACCTGCTTTTTTATCCCGTGTTTGGATAGGCATGCAGGGATCCATGAGATCCGTGCATGTTTTTCAGTGGGAAGGGGATGGGAAAGTGTTAATTTTTTTTAAAAATTGCGTGGGGTCCCCCCTCCTAAGCCAAACCAGCCTCGGGCTCTTTGAGCCGGTCCTGGTTGCAAAAATATGGGGAAAAAATTGACAGGGGTTCCCCCATATTTAAACAACCAGCACCGGGCTCTGCGCCTGGTCCTGGTTCCAAAAATATGGGGGACAAAAAGCGTAGGGGTCCCCCGTATTTTTGAAACCAGCACCGGGCTCCACTAGCTGGACAGATAATGCCACAGCCGGGGGTCACTTTTATACAGCGCCCTGCGGCAGTGGCATTAAATACCCAACTAGTCACCCCTGGCCGGGGTACCCTGGAGGAGTGGGAACCCCTTCAATCAAGGGGTCCCCCCCCCTCCAGCCACCCAAGGGCAAGGGGTGAAGCCCGAGGCTGTCCACCCCATCCAATGGGCTGCGGATGGGAGGCTGATAGCCTTTGTTGTAAGTTATGAATATTGTTTTTAGTAGCAGTACTACAAGTCCCAGCAAGCCTCCCCCGCAAGCTGGTACTTGGAGAACCACAAGAACCAGCATGCGGAGGAAAACCAGGCCCGCTGGTACCTGTAGTACTACTACTAAAGAAATACCCCAATAAAGACATAACACACACACCTTGAAAGTATAACTTTAATGCATACATACACACCACCATATACACATACTTACCTTATGTTCACACGAGGGTCGGTCCTCTTCTCCATGTAGAATCCATGGTGTACCTGTTGAAAAAATTCTACTCACCAAATCCAGTGTAGAGGGCTCCTCGGGTAATCCATTTGTAATCCACGTACTTGTAAAAATAAAAAAACGGACACCCGACCACGAACTGAAAGGGGCCCCATGTTTTCACATGGGACCCCTTTCCCCGAATGCCAGAAACCCCCTCTGACTTATGTCTAAGTGGGTTTCTTCAGCCAATCAGGGAGCGCCACGTTGTGGCACCCTCCTGATCGGCTGTGTGCCCCTGTACTGTCTGACAGGCGGCACACGGCAGTGTTACAATGTAGCGCCTATGCGCTCCATTGTAACCAATGGTGGGAACTTTGTGGTCAGCGGTGAGGTTACTTTCGGTCACCCACTGACCACAAAGTTCCCACCATTGGTTACAATGGAGCGCATAGGCGCTCCATTGTAACACTGCCGTGTGCCGCCTGTCATACAGTACAGGAGCTCACAGCCGATCAGGATGGTGCCACAACGTGGCGCTCCCTGATTGGCTGAAGAAACCCACTTAGACATAAGTCAGAGGGGGTTTCTGGCATTTGGGGAAAGGGGTCCCATGTGAAAACATGGGGCCCCTTTCAGTTCGTGGTCGGGTGTCCGTTTTTTTATTTTTACAAGTACGTGGATTACAAATGGATTACCCGAGGAGCCCTCTACACTGGATTTGGTGAGTAGAATTTTTTCAACAGGTACACCATGGATTCTACATGGAGAAGAGGACCGACCCTCGTGTGAACATAAGGTAAGTATGTGTATATGGTGGTGTGTATGTATGCATTAAAGTTATACTTTCAAGGTGTGTGTGTTATGTCTTTATTGGGGTATTTTTTTAGTAGTAGTACTACTACAGGTACCAGCGGGCCCGGTTTTCCGCCGCATGCTGGTACTTGTGGTTCTCCAAGTACCAGCTTGCGGGGGAGGCTTGCTGGGACTTGTAGTACTGCTACTAAAAACAATATTCATAACTTACAACAAAGGCTATCAGCCTCCCATCCGCAGCCCATTGGATGGGGGGGACAGCCTCGGGCTTCACCCCTGGCCCTTGGGTGGCTGGAGGGGGGAACCCCTTGATTGAAGGGGTTCCCACTCCTCCAGGGTACCCCGGCCAGGGGTGACTAGTTGGGTATTTAATGCCACGGCCGCAGGGCGCTGTATAAAAGTGACCCCCGGCTGTGGCATTATCTGTCCAGCTAGTGGAGCCCGGTGCTGGTTTCAAAAATACGGGGGACCCCTACGCATTTTGTCCCCCGTATTTTTGGAACCAGGACCAGGCGCAGAGCCCGGTGCTGGTTGCTTAAATATGGGGGAACCCCTGTCAATTTTTCCCCCATATTTTTGCAACCAGGGCCGGCTCAAAGAGCCCAAGGCTGGTTTGGCTTAGGAGGGGGGACCCCACGCAATTTTTTTTAAAGTTTAAACATTTTTTTTTTTTTTTTTACAAGGTGCACAATGAAGCCCAGCACGGATCTCTCAGATCCGGCCGAGATTCATTGTATTTAAGTCGGCAGTGTTTTACAAGTCACTCACGTAAAACACTGCCTAAAAAAACGAATGACATCGACATCGGAAAAACCGAAAATGCAGAATACGGCAGCTTAGTAAATTAGTCGTAATCAATTCAAAAAGTTGCATATTTACACTTTCAATGTCATTCGTGATTGAACTTTGACCTCAAACGGGAAAATACGATTCTTAGTAAATTTACCCCATGGTGTGTGTGTGTGTGTGTGTGTGTGTGTGTCTTGTCATTTTTTAAATATTTCCTTTTACAGTTGGGTTATAGGTGTGAGCAGGCCTTTTACTGCCCAGGCATGCTGGCACTTGTGGTTCTCCTAGTGCCGGCAAGCTGGGCAGACTTGCTGAGATCTGTTGTCCCGCTGTAACGGACAATATTTTTATACAACCAACAATGCACGGTTGTGGGGGATATCCCTGAACTTCAAACCAGGCCTGGGGTATACTCAGGAGGGGGGACCCCTTTATTAGTGGGGTCCCCACTACCGGAGGAGTCCCTGGCCGGGGCTGACTAGCTGGGGGAGGTTAATGTTTTGGTTAGGGGACCCAGTGAAGTGTGTCTCTCGGCTATGGCATTATCCCCCGCTGGTTGAGCTCTGTGCTGGTTCATGGAAATATATGGATCCCCCATGCATTGTTTTACCTCTTGTTCCAGAACCTGGACCTACGCATATAACCACCATTTTTTTTTTTTTTTTTCATTTTTAATAATTTTGTTACAGTGTTACATACAGAATCACTGCAGGCTTCTGCACAACACGCTGCTCACAGGCAGGTCTATTTGAGTATTCTGTTTTGGTCCAAGTTTGCTCTGTGTTTTTAAACATGATTCTTAGTAAATCTGTGAGTTGTATTCTTGTCTATGGAAAGTATTTCAGTTTTTACTAGAGATGTGCGGTCCGGTTCTTTAGAATTCCGATGAACGTCTAGCGAGGAAGATCAGCCTCGCAGCTGCATTCAGAATGGATTGTAGTGCTGAGAGTCTCTTTTTGGTAAGACCGGTAAGAAGACTACTGCAATATAGATAACTAGAGGGCTGATCGTGCCCTACGGGCGCTCCTCACACCGTCGGAAGGGGCTACGCCCCCTTAACCCTTGCACGCCCTTGGGGCGTGCAACATTTTTATTATCTGGAGTATTACCGCCAACCATAATTTTGTGAGTGGTGAAATATTGCACGGACAAAGGGCGTGCAATGGTTAAGTGGCAGTAGCCCCTTGCGATGGCGGGAACAGCGCACGCAGGGCACGATGAATCACCTAGTAGATGCTGTGATTGGGGGAGTGGCAGGTGCAGGGGAGACGCGGATGGGAGAGAGGGTCCGGGCGTGCCGCGGGTGGTGGAGAGGCAGTTGCGAGGGTGCCGTGGGTGGGGGAGGGGCGGGTGTGCCGCGGATGGGGCAGGGTGTCTGGAAGTGCTATGGTACGGGTAGGGGCGGATGGGGGAGTGCACGGATGGGGGAGGGGTCGAGAGGTGCTGCGGCTGGGACAGGGTGGGGGGAGTGGGGGTCGTGAATGGGGGAGGGGGTCGGGATGGGCTGCAGGTGGGGGAGGGCAGGCATGACGTGGGTGCAGGAGGGGCAGGTGCGGGGATGCAGCGGATGGGGAGGGGTTCCGGAGGTGTTTTGTGGGTGGGGAAGGGGCGGGTGCAAAGTTGGTGGTGTAGGGGGTCCGGAGGCGCTGCAGGTGGTGGAGGGGTGGGTGCAGGGTGCCGCGGGTAGGTGGTCCAGAAGTGCAGCAGGTGGGGGAGGGGTGGGTGCAGTGTTGCAGTGGATGGGGGAAGGGGCCAGGGGTGGTGCAGGTGGTGGAGGGGAGGCCGCGGGGGTGTGGAGGGATAGGTGTGGTGGTGCCACGGGTGGGGAAGGGGCACTGTATATACATCATACCATTCACACATGATACACTGTACACATACCCCATACACACAATACACCATACACACAATCTGCTGGAGCAGCAGCAGCAGCGCTGTAGTGAACCAGATAAGCGCTCCCTCACACTTTCTGCTGGCGCTGCTCCTGCTGTCCGGGTAATGCCGGCGGGTGATTGGAGTTGGGGTCGCGCCTAGCCTGGAGCAGCAGCAGTTGACGGGCGGGAGCGCGCCGGGCAGTGACACGCACAGGGCGCGCCCCTGGTGGCTGACAGAGACTTGGTAGAGGGGATCTGGGGATCCTTGGTGCCCGCAGCTGTAGCAACGGCGGGAGGCGGCCTCATCCTCCGCCTCATGGCATCCTATGGCCAGGCTCAGCCGCCCTCCTAACCCAAGCACAGGAGTAGGGAAACACGGGGAGGACGACGCGTCCGGCCAGGAAGATGGTGAAGAGGTATTTGGCCAGATCTGTGACTCTATGACTGTGACTCCACCCAGCGTTATACACACAGGCACAGCCAGCTCTGGCACTGTGCCTCAGTCTACTGCGTATGCGCAGGTCTCCGGAAATATGGTGGACGCCATGGTACAGAGACTAATTTCACTACTGCGCAGGCACAGTGGCCATTTGGCTGTGGTTTTTGCCACGGCTGCAGTGCCCGGTGCTGGACTCCGGAGAGGTTAGAATTAAATCGTGAGTGCGATGTGTGGGCGCCCCGTGGAGCCAGGGACCCATGTGCACCGCACACACTACACCCATTATATAATCGCCACTGCGCACGCGCTTACACGTGGTCAGGAGCCGGTTACCTTAGCAGCATGAGTCTGGAGCACCCGAAGGAAAACCACGCAGGCACGGGGAGAACATACAAACTCCATGGAGGGTATCACACCCGATGCAGGGTGTGGGGAGGTGACACCGGTAACTATGGGGGGGCACATGTGGTCAATACACAGCCCCAATAATGACCCTTTGCAGCCCCCTCACACATTCATTGCCCCCCTCCTACCTCCCACACCTGTCACTGAGGATTATTTCCCTGCACTGGGAGGATCCTGGGTTTGAGGCTGAGGCTGCCTGTCACTGCTAGGACTTGTGGTTCTCTCACCTCTCCTCGTCTCACGCATGTTCCCTCAGTGCCAACCACTTCCGCTAGTATTGCTAAGCCAATCCACAGAGAGGACGTCATCAGCAGGCCGCCCACTCCTGCGTGACACATATCCCGGACACCCGGCATGCAGCTAGGGGCCCAAAGGTGATTGGAGAACTGCAGGAGTGGGTGTGGCAAGTGGGCGGGGATGAGACTGAAAAAGGAAAAGCGGGAAGTAAGGAAAAGGTAGCACCGCCTCTCCGTGATGGGCATGGCTAAGCAGGGTGGGCAGGGAAGCGCATTGAATAGACGTGTCGTGGTGGTGCTAACAGCGCTGTGATTGGTGGAGGCTAGTGTTGTGGGCGTATCATGGTGTGATCGGGACGGGCGGCCTCGCTCAGACTGTGACCTGAACCGGGTGCAGATGGCGGAACTGGGTGGTGGTGTGACCCGGAGGAAGCGGCCGGTGCAGCGGCTACAGAGTGCCAGCCAGAGGCCCGAGGAAGTGTCAAACCCCCGGGGGTCTGTGACTGTATGCCTGCCAGATCTGTGACTGTATGCCTGTGACTCCACCCAGCATTTTGGCTCCGCCCAGCATTAGGCACACAGGCACAGAGTCACAGATCTGGGCTATTATATAGGAGATGAAAGCATGGTTTATAGTTTTTGTGATGTTAGTGTATTAGAATGCTTAATATTTGTAGACACTCCCTTATTAATCTGTGTAAGCCTGAATCTTCAGTGATGGTCCCTAGGACCAGGGGGATGCTGGGAAGTGGGTGGTCCAGTGTGCAGTGTGTCTGGAGTTGGTGATGGAATAAACAGCACAGCAGTGAACTCACATGTCTCTGTGTCCTGATGACTGGATTTACAAACATATGAACAAAACATGGTGTCAGAAGAAGTTTAACTTGGACTGCTAGTGCTCTCAGAGTGTGTAAGAATCTTGCAGAAGTCTGTAAGGCTATGATACTCAGTGTCTGCAAAGCCTACCGTGTGCTCCTCTCTTCAAACAGTGAGTAACCATGGATAAACTAGCTCCTCCAACCGGCATGCTGATGTCTGGTAACTTGTCTGAAAATTGGAAAAGATTTAAGCAAAGGTTTAATATATATCTTGCTGCATGTTGAGCTGATTCAGAGGCTGACAAAACGAAGGCATCCATTTTCCTCCATGTGATAGGAGAGGATGTTAAGGACATTTATAATAGTTTTCAGTTTGCTGAGGGGCAGAATATGGTGCTACCTTCTATAATGCAAAAGTTTGAAGATTACTTTGTGCCAAGGAAAAATGTGACATATGAAAGATATAAGTTTTTCACATGTGATCAGAAGTCTGTAGATGGATTTGATCAGTATGTTACAGAGCGGCAATCACTCAGTAAAACCTGTGAGTTTGGTGATTTAAAGGATTTACTGATTAGAGATCGTATTGTCTGTGGAATACCTGATAATGGACTCAGAGAGAGATTGCTGAGAGAGCAAGACCTAACACTAGAAAAGGCAGTGACTATGTGCAGATCAGCAGAAATAACTAGATTTCAAGCCAAAACGATACACAAGGAAGCTGATGCTGATGTACATGTAGTGCAGACAACAGAGCCAACTCTCAAGAATGAAGCAGTCTAAGCCACAGTCTAATAAGGAAATGTGTAGTAGATGTGGAAATGCTCACAATCCTAAAATGTGCCCTGCTTATGGTAAAACATGCATGAAATGTGATAGACTTAATAACTTTGCCAAATGCTGTAAACTGAAAAGGGAAACAACCAATATGCATGCTGTTAAACAAACAGAGGAATTCTTTGTGGATTGCATTGAACTTTGCAGTGCAGATAAGAAAGAATGGATTGTCCCTTTAACTGTGAATGAGAATGTCATTCCCTTTAAGCTTGATACTGGCGCGCAGGTGAATTTAATATCGTTTCAAGACTATAAGACTTTTAGAGTAAAACCTAAAATTCATCCAGCCAAAGTGAAAGTTACAGGGTACACTGGGGAGTAAATTCCTGTGAAAGGTAAATGCTTAGTGACACTGAAATATAAGGGACAACAGTTTAGAACATCTCTACTGATTGTGGATAAAAATGTGCAACCGATTCTAGGATTAAGTTCCTGTGAGAAACTAAGCTTGCTAAAGAAAGTTTTTATGGTGACATCACAAGTAGAAGATGACTGCAAATCAATGTTTACAGAATACAGAGACTGGTTTGAAGGTCTAGATTGTTTGCCTGGAGAGCATAAAATAAATATAGACACGCAAGTTTCTTCAGTGATACACCCCTGCAGAAAAGTGCCATTTGCGCTGAGAGAAAAACTGATACAAGAGTTAAATCGCATGGAAGCCTTGGGTGTGATACAGAAAGTTGATGAGCCTACTGAATGGGTAAGCTCCTTAGTAATTGTTGAAAAGAAAAATGGACAACTCAGAATATGTCTAGACCCCAAAGATTTAAACAAAGCTATTAAATGAGAACATTTCAAACTACCAATCAGAGATGAAATCATGTCGCAATTTGCAGGAGCAAAATGGTTCAGTAAATTGGACGCATCTTCAGGATTCTGGCAAATGAAGCTAGATGAGGCCAGCTCAAAGCTTTGTACATTTAATACACCAGAAGGTCGATACAGATTTCTTCGACTACCATATGGAATATTGTCTGCTCCAGAAGTATATCACAAAAAGATACATTGAACATATTCCAGGTGTTGAAACAATGATGGATGACATTATTGTCAGGAGATCTACAAAGGAAGAACATGATTCTAGATTGAGACAAGTAATGGAACTTGTCAAGAAAGTGAATCTAAAGCTAAACAAGGACAAATGTGAATTTGGCGTGAATACACTTACCTTTATGGGCGACATGGTCTCAGATCAAGGTGTAAAACCAGACCCAAGGAAAATATCAGCCATAGTGAACATGGATCGTCCTAACAACAAAGACGACGTCAGAAGATTCCTAGGAATGATTACTTACTTAGGAAAGTTTATTTCTCAACTCTCTGAATGAACAGCCTCTCTAGATGGTTGTTGGACAAAGATAACGAGTGGATGTGGTCACATGAACAACAAGAAAAATGGCAAAACTTGAAACAGATCATTACAGAGCAACCAGTGCTAAAATTCTTTGATCCTGCGAAAAGAATAAGAATTTCAGCAGATGCTTCACAATTTGGCCTAGGCTCAGTGCTGTTACAAGAACATGAGGACAGAGCCGGATTAAGGGGGGGGTCCCGGGGATACGTACCCCGGGCCCCCCTTTCCAAAAGGGCCCCCTGCCACACCACAGATCGGATCTTTCTTCAATCCGATCTGCGGTGCAGCGCTCACGAGCCCCGGCTCCCCGCTGCCCTGTACCTCCTCCTCCTTCAGTACAGCGTGCGGCCAGACGCCCGCCGCGGCACTTTGTGACTACTTATCTCCTCCCTCTCTCCCCCCCCCCGAGCGCTCCTGCTCGGGGGGCGGGGCTTCGCGGAATGACGCGTTTGCGTCGTGGCGTCACGACGCAAACGCATCATTCCGCGAAGCCCCGCCCCCCGAGCAGGAGCGCTGTGGGGGGGGGGGAGAGGGAGGAGAGGAGATAAGCAATAAGCATCGAAGGAGATAAGCATCGAAGGAGGAGGCGGCCGGCGCGAGGGACGTGAGTCGGCGGGACCCGAAGAGCGGGAAGATGAAAGTATTTTTTTTTCTCTCTCTCTCTTCCTCCCTTCCTCCCCCCCACTTGACACCTGCCTGCCGCACTATGTAAAATGAGGATACCTGCCGCACTGTGTAAAATGGGGATACCTGCCGCACTGTGTAAAATAGGGGCACCTGCCGCACTGTGTAAAATGGGGGCACCTGCCGCACTGTGTAAAATGAGGATACCTTCCGCACTGTGTAAAATGGGGATACCTGCCGCACTGTGTAAAATGGGGACACCTGCCTGCGTACTGTGTAAAATGGGGACACCTGCCGCACTGTGTAAAATGGGGATACCTGCCGCACTGTGTAAAATGGGGGCACTTGCCGCACTGTGTAAAATGGGGGCACCTGCCGCACTGTGTAAAATAGGGATACCTTCCGCACTGTGTAAAATGGGGATACCTGCTGCACTGTGTAAAATGGGGGCACCTGCCGCACTGTGTAAAATGGGGATACCTTCCGCACTGTGTAAAATGGGGATACCTGCCGCACTGTGTAAAATGGGGGCACCTGCCGCACTGTGTAAAATGGGGATACCTTCCGCACTGTGTAAAATGGGGATACCTGCCGCACTGTGTAAAATGGGGACACCTGCCTGCGTACTGTGTAAAATGGGGACACCTGCCGCACTGTGTAAAATGGGGACACCTGCTGCACTGTGTAAAATGGGGACACCTGCCGCACTGTAAAATGGGGACACCTGCCTGCGTATTGTGTAAAATGGGGACACCTGCCGTACTGTGTAAAATGGGGACACCTGCCTGCGTACTGTGTAAAATGGGGACACCTGCCTGCGTACTGTGTAAAATGGGGACACCTGCCTGCGTACTGTGTAAAATGGGGATATCTGCCTACCGTACTGTGTAAAATGGGAACACCTGCCTGCGTACTGTGTAATATGGGGACACTTGCCTGGTGTAATGTGTAAAAAGGGGACTTTTTTTATTTTTATTTTTTCCCCCTGTGGTGGGTGTGATGATATCAGATGAGGCCACGCCCACTTTAATGAGACCACGCCCATTTTAATCAGGCCACACACCCTTGTCGGGAGCGCGCGCGCATGCTTTTTCTTTTTCTGGCTATATGGGGGGGGGGGCACGCAAATTTTTTTTATAGCAAGG
Source organism: Pseudophryne corroboree (assembly GCF_028390025.1). Taxonomy (NCBI): domain Eukaryota; kingdom Metazoa; phylum Chordata; class Amphibia; order Anura; family Myobatrachidae; genus Pseudophryne; species Pseudophryne corroboree. Next base: position 473,549,013 of record NC_086451.1, read on the forward strand.
GGGGGAGGCGCATTTTGAAATCTCGCACAGGGAGCCAAATTGTCTAGAAACGGCCCTGCGTGCGGCGCACTAATGACGGAGCCGCAGGCTTGCTGAGCCAGACAGCAATTGGACAACTGAGCCGTCGCTCAGCTGCGCTGACTACAGCTCTAAGAAGAGTGCTCTAACAGCTGTAGTCAGGGCAGCTGAGCGACGGCTCAGCTGTCCAATTGCTGTCCGGCTCAGCAAGCCTGCGGCTCAGACATTGGCGCGCCGCACGCTGAACTGAAGGAGGAGGGATTCTTAGATAAATTATTTATATATATATATATATATAAATCCCTCCTCCTTCAGTGGACTAAAAAACTAATAAAAAATATCTATATCTATATCTATATATATATATATATATATATATATATTTTTTTTTTATTTTTATTTTTTTATTAGTTTTTTAGTCCATGGGGGCCCCCTGCAATTTAGTACCCCAGGCCTCCCAGGGCCTTAATCCGGCTCTGCATGAGGATACATGGCAACCAGTAATCTATGCATCAAGAGCACTGACAAGTGCTGAAACAAGGTATGCTCAGATAGAAAAAGAACTTCTAGCGATCACATATGCATGTGAGCAATTTCATCAGTTTGTGTATGGTCAAACATTTAAAGTGGAAACTGACCACAAGCCATTGGTAGCTATCATGACTAAATCATTACATGACTGTCCCATGAGATTTCAACAAATGCTTATCAGACTACAGAAATATGATGTACACTTGCTGTACTGTCCCGGCAAATACATGTACATTGCTGATACACTTTCTCGTGCTGTGGACAAAAGTGAAGGTTCCAAAAGTCTGATGGATGAAGAGATAGAAGCCTATGTTAATTTGATCGTAGCTTCTCTACCAGTGTCTCTTGCAAGACAAGAACAGATTAGGAAAGAAACTGAGACAGATGACACAATGAAAGTGTTGAAAGATATCATTCTGAAAGGTTTGCCAGCAGAAAAAACATGCGTGCCCGCTGTCTATCCATGATTATTGGGTGTACCGCAGTGACCTTACAGTTGTCGATGGTATTATTTACAAAGGCAATAGGTTTGTCATACCTGCACGACTAAGAAAATCTATGCTGTGCAAGATACATGAAGGCCACTTAGGAGTAGAAAAATGTAAGCGGAGAGCACGTAAAGTTATGTATTGGCCAAGAATGAACCAAGACATGCACAGACTATAGCTACATGTGAATTATGTTTTATGTACAGACCGAAACAACAAGTCGAGCCACTGAGTCCTCACGCAGTGCCAGAGAGACCTACCAGAAAGTTGGCACAGATTTGTTTGATTGTAATGGGAAAACGTACATTGTCATGACTGATTATTACTCTAACTACCCTGAGGTGAAGACACTACATACAACTACTAGTAAAGCCGTAATCAATTGCATGAAGTCAATCTTTGCAAGGCATGGTGTTCCTATGGAAGTGTTCACTGACAATGGTCCTCAGTTTTCCAGTGCTGAAATTAGACAATTTGCTGATGAGTGGGAATTTGTCCATACTACGTCAAGTCCCCACTATCCACGCTCAAATGGGTTGGTGGAAAGTTCAGTAAAAACTGTAAAGAGTCTCATGAAAAAAGCTCAAGAAGGTAAAGAAGATTTCTACAAAAGTCTTATAATCTACCACAGTACACCTTTACAGAATGGACTTTCTCCTGCACAAATGCTGATGGGAAGGAGGATTAGAGCAAATCTCCTGATACATGATGAACTGCTTAATACACATAACTCAGCGTTGATCAGACTGAGTAAGGAACAGAAACTGTTCCATGACAGGTGAGCAAAAAGCTTATCTGATCTAAAATCGGGTGACCAAGTCCATCTCAGAGATCACGAGAAAGGTATTTGGGTGCAGAAAGGTATTGTGCAAGCACAAGTAGCACCAAGATCTTATACTATACATACAGAGCGTGGAACGGAAGTAAGAAGAAATCGGGTGGATTTAAGATCTCAACCTAACCATAATGAAGACAACATGACTGAAGAATAACCTTCATCTGACATGTATGATGTTCCTGATAATGGTGAACAAACCACGATTCTAGAAAGGTCCAACATAGTCGATGAAACAGACTGTGTATGAAAGACCCAAAAGGGAAATACGCAGACCTGAGAGACTCATTGAAACGTGTTAGATGATGTTCTTGATATGACGTTTTTAATTGTTGCATTGAAGCGTACAGGGCTTATCTTTAAAGAAAAGAGGATGTGATGTTAGTGTATTAGAATGCTTAATATTTGTAGACACTCCCTTACTAACATGTGTAAGCCTGAATCTTCAGTGATGGTCCCTAGGACCAGGGGGATGCTGGGAAGTGGGTGGTCCAGTGTGCAGTGTGTCTGGAGTTGGTGATGGAATAAACAGCATAGCAGTGAACTCACGTGTCTCTGTGTCCTGATGACTGGATTTACAAACATATGAACAAAACAGTTTTTGCAGTGTCTTGTGTAAGATATGGTCACAGACTGAATGTGGTGAACAAAGTAGAGTTCAGAGTCAACGATGACACCTAGGCAGCGAGTTTGCGGGGTAGGAATGATTGTCAAGTTCTCAACAGTGATAGAGATATCAGGTTGGTAACTAACATTGGTCGGTGGAAATATAGTTAATTCTGTTTAAGAATAATTAAGTTTGAAGTGGCGAGATGACATCTAAGATGAAATACAAGAAAGGCATTCAGTGATACGGACCAATACAGATGGTGACACATCTGGGGAGGATAGGTAAATTTAAGTATCATACACGTACAGATGATACTGAAATCCAAAAGAGCTGATTAGCTTGCTAAGAGATGTGGTATAGATTGAGAAAAGCAGAGGATCTAAAATTATTGTGGTACTCCAACTGATAGAGGTAGTGAAGAGGAGGTAGATACAAAGAAGTGGACACTGAAAGAGCAATTAGATATGTAGGATGAGAACCAACAAAGGGCTGTGGGGGTAATTCCAAGTTGATCGCAGCAGGAATTTAGTTAGCAATTGGGCAAAACCATGTGCACTGCAGGGGAGGCAGATTTAACATGTGCAGAGAGAGTTCGATTTGGGTGGGTTATTTTATTTCTGTGCAGGGTAAATACTGGCTGCTTTATTTTTACACTGCAAATTAGATTGCAGATTGAACACACCCCACCCAAATCTAACTCTCTCTGCACATGTTAAATCTGCTTCCCCTGCAGTGCACATGGTTTTGCCCAATTTCTAACTAAATTCCTGCTGCGATCAACTTGGAATTACCCCCTGTGTCTTGAAGACCTAGGGATTGTAGTGTTTGTTTGAAGAGAGAGTGGTCAACAGTGTGAAAGGCAGCAGAGAGATCAAGGAGAATAAGTAGTGAGTAATGGCCTTTAGACTTTGCAGTGACCAAATCATTCACTACCTTAGTCAGTGCTGTGTCTGTGGAGTGTTGGGAACGAAAGCCTGACTAAAGTGGATCAAATAAATTGTGTGAATTAAGGAAGTGTGTGAGACGAGTGTAGGCAAGTCTCGCAAGAAGCTTGGAGGGGAATGGGAGCTGAGAGATGGGACGGTAGAGGGGCATGGGAGCTGAGAGATGGGACGGTAGTTTGAGAGAGAGTTAGGGTCAGAATTTTGTTTTTCAGAATGGGAGTAATCACTGCATGCTTGTACAGAGAAGGAAAGATACCAGTAGAGAGAGAGAGAGAGATTTCAGATGTTAGCTAAGGATGGGATGAGCACAGGAGACAGATATTTACTCACTTGTGCGGGTATAGGGGGTCATTCCGAGTTGATCGCTCGCTATCAGTTTTTAGCAGCCATGCAAATGCTATGCCGCGCCCACTGGGAGTGTATTTTAGCTTAGCAGAAGTGCGAACGTTTTTATCGCAGAGTGCCTGCAAAAAATTTTTGTGTAGTTTCAGAGTAGCTCAATACCTACTCAGCGCTTGCGATCACTTCAGACTATTCAGTTCCGGATTTGACGTCTCACACACCCACCCAGCCACGCCTGCGTTTTCCCTGGCATGCCTTTGTTTTTCCGAACATTCCCTGAAAACGGTCAGTTGTCACCCAGAAACGCCCACTACATGTCAATCACTCTGCGGCAACCAGTGCAACTGAAATGCATCGCTAGACCCTGTGGAAAACTACATTGTTCGTTGTGCCCGTACGTCGCGCGTGTGCATTGCACCACATACGCATGCGCAGAACTGCCGTTTTTTTGCCTGATCGCTGCGCTACGATCAAATGCAGCTAGCGATCAACTCGGAATGACCACCATAGGGCCTAATTCAGAGTTGATCGCAGCAGCAAATTTGTTAGCTGTTGGGCAATACCATGTGCACTGCAGGGGGGGGGCAGATGTAACATGTGCAGAGAGTTAGATTTGGGTGGGGTGTGTTCAAACTGAAATCTAAATTGCAGTGTAAAAATAAAGCAGCCAGTATTTACCCTGCACAGAAACAATATAACCCACCCAAATCTAACTCTCTCTGCACATGTTACATCTGCCCCACCTACAGTGCACATGGTTTTGCCCAACTGCTAACAAATTTGCTGCTGCGATCAACTCTGAATTACCCCCATAGGCTCAAGAGGAGAGGTAGTAGAGTAACAGGATGAGAAGAGTGCAGACACTTCATCTTCATTTGTGGGATAAAATGAAGAGAAGGTGTTAGAGGATTCAGGTAGGGAACTGAGCAGGTCACTGGCTGTGGAAGAGCATACCATTTCATCTCTGATCTTATCAATCTGTCCTTGAAGTAGGAAGCAAGATCTTGTGCCTTAATAGAGGCTGGTTGGTTGGATGAGGGAGGGTTCAGAAGTGATTTAAATGTATTAAAAAAGTTGCTTGGGGTTAGAGGCTTGAGCAGAGATGAGAGTTTGGAAAAATTTTTGTTTGGCAGAGTCCAGGACATTACGATAAGAGTAGTAGACAGTCTTATATGTAAGAAAGCCGCTTGGGATACGATATTTACGCCACTGACATTCAACTTTTACTACAGGTGGGGCAGATGTAACACATGCAGAGAGAGTTAGATTTGGGAGGGAGTGTGTCAAAACGGAAATTTAAATTGCAGTGCAAAAATAAAGGGGCTCCTTGATGAGGTCTCATTGATGAAATGCGTTGGGTGTGCCTCACTGACCTCCTGTACAAAACTAAGCCACTATTTAACCCTGTACTCAATACTGTTTTTTTTTTTTGTATCTATGTATGTATGCATATATATATATATATATATATATATATATATATATATATACAGTATATATATATATATATATGTTTTATATATAAAATAATTTCACTGTTACATGTTGAACTACAATTTTTAAACATATATATTATTATTACCATTAAATAAACTTCATATATATTTTGTAATTATATTTTGGCAACCTGATCATTTTTATATGTACCTTATATATAGTATTATTTACGATTCATAAACACCAGTGGTCGCCGAATCCCCTATCACACCCTTGTTATATATATACAGTATATTAGGGATGAGCGGGACCAAACCCCCCCAAACCTAGGGGATTTAGTGTGATCTGAGCCACAGCTTGGATCTCCCTGCCTGCCCCGGATCCCCAATCGAGGCAAAACCTCAGGATCCCGCTGTTGGATCCTGAGGTTTTGCCTCGGACGCCGGTCTCCATAGTAACCTATGGAAGACCGCTGATTGGCTGAGAGAGCCATATGTCACTACTCTCAGCCAATCAGCGTTTCCCCATAGGCTACAATGGCCAAGATGAATGCCCCCACAGTGCACCCCCGAACTGCTGGCACTCCTGCATTGGGGACACTGCCAGCACTCCTGCACTGACGACACCTCCCACAATGCCAACACTGCTGGCACCCTTGCACTGAGGAAACTGCCGACACTCCTGCACTGAGGACACCTCCAGCACTTCCGCACTGCCGACACTGCTGGCACCCCTGCACTGAGGACACTGCCAGTACTCCTGCACTGAGGACGCCTCCAGCACTCCCGTATTGGCGACACTGCTGGCACCCCTACACTGCTGGCACCACCGCACTGATGACACCGCTGGCACCCTTGCATTGCCGACACTGTCGGCACCACAGCACCGAGGACACCGCTGGCACCCTTGCATTGCCAACACTGTCGGCACCACCGCACTGAGGACACCGCTGGCACCCTGCACTGCCGACACTGCCGGCACCACAGCATCGAGGACACCGTTGACACCCCTGCACTGCTGGCACTACCACTCTAAGGACACCGCTGGCACCCCTGCACTGCCAACACTGCTGACACCACCACACTGAGGACCCTCTGTTACAGTCAGTGCACTATTGGTGTATTTAACCTGCACTGTATCCGACATCGCAATAAAAACATCCCAAATTCTGTGATTTTAGCTGTTTTTATGTGTAAAAAAAAATACAGATCCAAAACCAAAACCAAAACCTGAAAGGGTGGTTTTGGCAAAACTAATCCAGATCCAAAACACGAAAGGAGATCCAGATCCAAAATCAAAACACAAAACCCGAATAGTGTCTACTGTATATATGGGCATTTTCAGTGGCGGAACTAGCAAGCGGTGGGCCCATGTGCGACAAAATGGCTTGCCCCCCCATCCCATCCAAGTCCACCCCCTCACCCCTGGAGAGGATCTGGTGAGGGGGGCCTGCTCGGCGAAGTGGATACCTAGCAACAGTGCCGTAACTAGACATTTTATCACTGTGTGCAAGAAACGGCATTGGAGCCCCACCCCTGCATGCAAAACAGGGACAGTGCGCGTTGTGGGCGCGCGCAAAAATTCATAGTGGCGTGGCTTCGTGGGGAAGGGGTGTGGCCACAAAATAATACCAATTCCTAAAACGGTGCACAGTAGTCTCCATTCTACAAATTACGCCGCACAGTAACACCACTACACCAGGTAGAGACCCTTTTACACCTTACAGCGGACAGATTCCTCTTTTTACACATTACGGCAGACAGCGTCCCCTTTTTACACATTACAGCAGACAGTGTCCCCCTTTTTACACATTACGGCAGACAGCTTCCCCCTTTTACACATTACAGCAGACAGCGTCCCCCTTTTTACACATTACGGCAGACAGCGTCCCCCTTATTACACATTACAGCAGACAGCGTCCTCTTTTTACACATTACGGCAGACAGCTTCCCCTTTTTACACATTACAGCAGACAGCGTCCTCTTTTTACACATTACGGCAGACAGCTTCCCCTTTTTACACATTACGGCAGACAGCGTCCCCTTTTTACACATTACAGCAGACAGCGTCCCCTTTTTACACATTACGGCAGACAGCGTCCCCCTTTTTTACACATAACGGCAGAGAGCGTGCCCTTTTTACACATAGCGGCAGACAGCGTGCCCTTTTTAAACATAGCGGCAGACAACGTACACTTTTTACTAGTGATGAGCGGGTTCACTTTCTCGGAAACCGAACCCCCCCGAACTTCACCCATTTTACACGGGTCCGAGGCAGGTTCGAACCTTCCCGCCTTGCTCAGCTAACCCGAGCGCGCCCGAACGTCATCAGCCCGCTGTCGGATTCTCGCGAGATTCGGATTCTATATAAGCAGCCGCGCGTCGCCGCCATTTTCACTCGTGCATTGGAGATGATAGGGAGAGGACGTGACTGGCGTCCTCTCCGTTTATTGTTGAACTTGATTGCTTTATTGCTTAATTGTGGGGAGGACTGGGGAGCAGCTGTTAGGAGGAGTACAGTGCAGAGTTTTGCTGATAAGTGACCACCAGTTTTATCCGTTCTCTGCCTGAAAAAACTGCTCCATACCATATCTGTGCTCAGTGTGCTGCATAATATATCTGTGCTCACACTGCTTAATTGTGGGGACTGGGGAGCAGCTGTATTATATAGCAGGAGTACAGTGCAGAGTTTTGCTGACAGTGACCACCAGTATACGTTGTCTGCCTGAAAAACACTCCATATCTGTGCTCAGTGTGCTGCTTTATTGTGGGGACTGGGGACCACCAGTATAATTAATATTATATAGGAGGAGTACAGTGCAGAGTTTTGCTGACACAGTGACCACCAGTATACTATATATAGCAGTACGGTAGGCCACTGCTGTACCTACCTCTGTGTCATCATTCATTAAGTATACTATCCATCTACATTCTATACCTGTGGTGCATTTTAGTTTTGCAGTTTGCTGACACAGTGACCACCAGTATACTATATATAGCAGTACGGTAGGCCACTGCTGCACCTACCTCTGTGTCGTCATTCATTAAGTATACTATCCATCTACATTCTGAACCTGTGGTGCATTTTAGTTTTGCAGTTTGCTGACACAGTGACCACCAGTATACTATATATAGCAGTATGGTAGGCCACTGCTGTACCTACCTCTGTGTCGTCATTCATTAAGTATACTATCCATCTTCATTCTATACCTGTGGTGCATTTTAGTTTTGCAGTTTGCTGACACAGTGACCACCAGTATACTATATATAGCAGTACGGTAGGCCACTGCTGTACCTACCTCTGTGTCGTCATTCATTAAGTATACTATCCATCTACATTCTCTACTTGTGGTGCATTTTAGTTTTGCAGTTTGCTGACACAGTGACCACCAGTATACTATATATAGCAGTACGGTAGGCCACTGCTGTACCTACCTCTGTGTCGTCATTCATTAAGTACACTATCCATCTACATTCTATACCTGTGGTGCATTTTAGTTTTGCAGTTTGCTGACACAGTGACCACCAGTATACTATATATAGCAGTACGGTAGGCCACTGCTGTACCTACCTCTGTGTCGTCATTCATTAAGTATACTATCCATCTACATTCTATACCTGTGGTGCATTTTAGTTTTGCAGTTTGCTGACATAGTGACCACCAGTATACTATATATAGCAGTACGGTAGGCCACTGCTGTACTTACCTCTGTGTCGTCATTCATTAAGTATACTATCCATCTACATTCTATACCTGTGGTGCATTTTAGTTTTGCAGTTTGCTGACACAGTGACCACCAGTATACTATATATAGCAGTACGGTAGGCCACTGCTGTACCTACCTCTGTGTCGTCATTCATTAAGTATACTATCCATCTACATTCTATACCTGTGGTGCATTTTAGTTTTGCAGTTTGCTGACACAGTGACCACCAGTATACTATATATAGCAGTACGGTAGGCCACTGCTGTACCTACCTCTGTGTCGTCATTCATTAAGTATACTATCCATCTACATTCTATACCTGTGGTGTATTTTAGTTTTGCAGTTTGCTGACACAGTGACCACCAGTATACTATATATAGCAGTACGGTAGGCCACTGCTGTACCTACCTCTGTGTCGTCATTCATTAAGTATACTATCCATCTACATTCTATACCTATGGTGCATTTTAGTTTTGCAGTTTGCTGACACAGTGACCACCAGTATACTATACATAGCAGTACGGTAGGCCACTGCTGTACCTACCTCTGTGTCGTCATTCATTAAGTATACTATCCATCTACATTCTATACCTGTGGTGCATTTTAGTTTTGCAGTTTGCTGACACAGTGACCACCAGTATACTATATATAGCAGTACGGTAGGCCACTGCTGTACCTACCTCTGTGTCGTCATTCATTAAGTATACTATCCATCTACATTCTATACCTGTGGTGCATTTTAGTTTTGCAGTTTGCTGACACAGTGACCACCAGTATACTATATATAGCAGTACGGTAGGCCACTGCTGTACCTACCTCTGTGTCGTCATTCATTAAGTATACTATCCATCTACATTCTATACCTGTGGTGCATTTTAGTTTTGCAATTTGCTGACACAGTGACCACCAGTATACTATATATAGCAGTACGGTAGGCCACTGCTGTACCTACCTCTATGTCGTCATTCATTAAGTATACTATCCATCTACATTCTATACCTGTGGTGCATTTTAGTTTTGCAGTTTGCTGACACAGTGACCACCAGTATACTATATATAGCAATACGGTAGGCCACTGCTGTACCTACCTCTGTGTCGTCATTCATTAAGTATACTATCCATTTACATTCTATACCTGTGGTGAATTTTAGTTTTGCAGTTTGCTGACACAGTGACCACCAGTATACTATATATAGCAGTATGGTAGGCCACTGCTGTACCTACCTCTGTGTCGTCATTCATTAAGTATACTATCCATCTACATTCTATACCTGTGGTGCATTTTAGTTTTGCAGTTTGCTGACACAGTGACCACCAGTATACTATATATAGCAGTACGGTAGGCAACTGCTGTACCTACATCTGTGTCGTCATTCATTAAGTATACTATCCATCTACATTCTATACCTGTGGTGCATTTAAGTTTTGCAGTTTGCTGACACAGTGACCACCAGTATACTATATATAGCAGTACGGTAGGCCACTGCTGTACCTACCTCTGTGTCGTCATTCATTAAGTATACTATCCATCTACATTCTATACCTGTGGTGCATTTTAGTTTTGCAGTTTGCTGACACAGTGACCACCAGTATACTATATATAGCAATACGGTAGGCCACTGCTGTACCTACCTCTGTGTCGTCATTCATTAAGTATACTATCCATCTACATTCTATACCTGTGGTGCATTTTAGTTTTGCAGTTTGCTGACATAGTGACCACCAGTATACTATATATAGCAGTATGGTAGGCCACTGCTGTACCTACCTCTGTGTCATCATTCATTAAGTATACTATCCATCTACATTCTATACCTGTGGTGCATTTTAGTTTTGCAGTTTGCAGACACAGTGACCACCAGTATACTATATATAGCAGTACGGTAGGCCACTGCTGTACCTACCTCTATGTCGTCATTCATTAAGTATACTATCCATCTACATTCTATACCTGTGGTGCATTTTAGTTTTGCAGTTTGCTGACACAGTGACCACCAGTATACTATATATAGCAATACGGTAGGCCACTGCTGTACCTACCTCTGTGTCATCATTCATTAAGTATACTATCCATCTACATTCTATACCTGTGGTGCATTTTAGTTTTGCAGTTTGCTGACACAGTGACCACCAGTATACTATATATAGCAATACGGTAGGCCACTGCTGTACCTACCTCTGTGTCGTCATTCATTAAGTATACTATCCATTTACATTCTATACCTGTGGTGCATTTTAGTTTTGCAGTTTGCTGACACAGTGACCACCAGTATACTATATATAGCAGTACGGTAGGCCACTGCTGTACCTACCTCTGTGTCGTCATTCATTAAGTATACTATCCATCTACATTTTATACCTGTGGTGCATTTTAGTTTTGCAGTTTGCTGACACAGTGACCACCAGTATACTTTATATAGCAGTACGGTAGGCCACTGCTGTACCTACCTCTGTGTCGTCATTCATTAAGTATACTATCCATCTACATTCTATACATGTGGTGCATTTTAGTTTTGCAGTTTGCTGACACAGTGACCACCAGTATACTATTTATAGCAGTACGGTAGGCCACTGCTGTACCTACCTCTGTGTCGTCATTCATTAAGTATACTATCCATCTACATTCTATACCTGTGGTGCATTTTAGTTTTGCAGTTTGCTGACACAGTGACCACCAGTATACTATATATAGCAGTACGGTAGGCCACTGCTGTACCTACCTCTGTGTCGTCATTCATTAAGTATACTATCCATCTACATTCTATACCTGTGGTGCATTTTAGTTTTGCAGTTTGCTGACACAGTGACCACCAGTATACTATATATAGCAGTACGGTAGGCCACTGCTGTACCTACCTCTGTGTCGTCATTCATTAAGTATACTATCCATCTACATTCTATACCTGTGGTGCATTTTAGTTTTGCAGTTTGCTGACACAGTGACCACCAGTATACTATATATAGCAGTACGGTAGGCCACTGCTGTACCTACCTCTGTGTCGTCATTCATTAAGTATACTATCCATCTACATTCTATACCTGTGGTGCATTTTAGTTTTGCAGTTTGCTGACACAGTTACCACCAGTATACTATATATAGCAGTACGGTAGGCCACTGCTGTACCTACCTCTGTGTCGTCAATCATTAAGTATACTATCCATCTACATTCTATACCTGTGGTGCATTTTAGTTTTGCAGTTTGCTGACACAGTGACCACCAGTATACTATATATAGCAGTACGGTAGGTCACTGCTGTACCTACCTCTGTGTCATCATTCATTAAGTATACTATCCATCTATATTCTATACCTGTGGTGCGCCTCTTTTTTTCTTTGCATCATGTGCTGTTTGGGGACAATTTTTTTGAAGTGCTATCCTGTCTTGACACTGCAGTGCCACTCCTAGATGGGCCAGGTGTTTGTTTCGGCCACTTGTGTCGCTTTGCTTAGTCACACAGCGACCTTGGTGCGCCTCTTTTATTCTTTGCATCATGTGCTGTTTGGGGACAATTTTTTTTAAGTGCCATCCTATCTTGACACTGCAGTGCCACTCCTAGATGGGCCAGGTGTTTGTGTCGGCCACTTGTGTCGCTTAGCTTAGTCACACAGCGACCTTGGTGCGCCTCTTTTTTTCTCTGCATCATGTGCTGTTTGGGGACAATTTTTTTGAAGTGCCATACTGTCTTGACACTGCAGTGCCACTCCTAGATGGGCCAGGTGTTTGTGTCGGCCACTTGTGTCGCTTAGCTTAGTCACACAGCGACCATGGTGCGCCTCTTTTTTTCTTTGCATCATGTGCTGTTTGGGGACAAATATTTTGAAGTGCCATCCTGTCTTGACACTGCAGTGCCACTCCTAGATCGGTTCCGCGGCCGTGTTTTGGATTCGGACGCGTTTTGGCAAAACCTCACCAAAAATTTTTTGTCGGATTCGGGTGTGTTTTGGATTCGGGTGTTTTTTTCAAAAAACCCTAAAAAAAAGCTTAAATCATAGAATTTGGGTGTCATTTTGATCCCATAGTATTATTAACCTCAATTACCATAATTTCCACTCATTTCCAGTCTATTCTGAACACCTCACACCTCACAATATTATTTTTAGTCCTTAAATTTGCACCGATTTCGCTGGATGGCTAAGCTAAGCGACCCAAGTGGCCGACACAAACACCTGGCCCATCTAGGAGTGGCACTGCAGTGTCAGACAGGATGGCAGAATTAAAAAATAGTCCCCAAACAGCACATGATGCAAAGAAAAAAAGAGGCGCACCAAAGTCGCTGGATAGCTAAGCTAAGCTAAGCGACACAAGTGGCCGACACAAACACCTGGCCCATCTAGGAGTGGCACTGCAGTGTCAGACAGGATGGCAGATTTAAAAAATAGTCCCCAAACAGCACATGATGCAAAGAAAAAAAGAGGTGCACCAAGGTCGCTGGATGGCTAAGCTAAGTGACACAAGTGGCCTACACAAACATCTGGCCCATCTAGGAGTGGCACTGCAGTGTCAGACAGGATGGCAGATTTAAAAAATTGTCCTCAAACAGCACATGATGCAAAGAAAAAAAGAGGCGCAATGAGGTAGCTGTGTGACTAAGCTAAGCGACCCAAGTGGCCGACACAAACACCTGGCCCATCTAGGAGTGGCACTGCAGTGTCAGACAGGATGGCACTTAAAAAAATAGTTCCCAAAGAGCACATGATGCAAAGAAAAAAAGAGGTGCACCAAGGTCGCTGGATGGCTAAGCTAAGTGACACAAGTGGCCGACACAAACACCTGGCCCATCTAGGAGTGGCACTGCAGTGTCAGACAGGATGGCAGATTTAAAAAATTGTCCTCAAACAGCACATGATGCAAAGAAAAAAAGAGGCGCAATGAGGTAGCTGTGTGACTAAGCTAAGCGACCCAAGTGGCCGACACAAACACCTGGCCCATCTAGGAGTGGCACTGCAGTGTCAGACAGGATGGCACTTAAAAAAATAGTCCCCAAACAGCACATGATGCAAAGAAAAAAAAGAGGTGCACCAAGGTCGCTGGATGGCGGTCGCTGGATGGCTAGGCTAAGCGACACAAACACCTGGCCCATCTAGAATTAGACTCCAGTATCGTGTGAATTATAAGGCAATATCACTGGAATTATTTGTTCTAATCAATGGTATTATTGGTCCAAATCACTGGAAGAAAATGACAAAATCACTGGAATTAAATGGCAGTAATGTCGGGAATTATATCAAATGGCAGTACCACTGGACATATACGGAAGTGTCAGACAGGATGGCACTTTTTTTTAAAATAGTCCCCAAACAGCACATGATGTAAAGAAAAGAGAAAAAGAGGTGCACTGACACTGAGCACTGATGATACTACTGAGCAGTGATACTGAGCACTGATGATACTACTGAGCAGTGATTCTGAGCACTGATGATACTGAGCACTGATGATACTACGGAGAACTGACACTGAGCAGTGATACTGAGAACTGCCACTGAGCAGCACGATGCAGCACAAGACACTGTACTAGTATTAGTGAGCAGTACCACAATGAGATATCATGGTGATGGGACCTACGTCTAAGCACAGAATGCATTTATGTTACATATACACCTTATACACACAGAAGGAAGGTCATTTTAGCCAATATTTTTTATAACTTTGTGCATTAAACAAAGTGTGTCTACATCTACATTCACACAATTCATTTATGTTTCACATACACTTTATACACACAGCCTGAAGGTCATTTAATACAATATTTTTAATAACTTTGTGTATCAAACAAAGTTTGTGTACATTGAGCCATCAGAAAACAAAGGTTTCACTATCTCACTCTCACTCAAAAAAGTCCGTATTTCAGAATATTCCGTATTTCGGAATATTTGGATATGGGATACTCAACCTGTATATATATACTGTATATACAGGTGCTTGGGCTATCTGATCCACTCTTTAACCTACAGTATTTTCTATGACCTCAATATTTTCTTGCTATAAACCTGACACACCCAGTTGAAGATACCCCTATCCACCTGTTTTATGTTCCATTTGCACGGTAAATTACCATTGCTTTACATTTAGAGGTTAGCTGATTATATATATATATATATATATATATATATATATTATTGTTATACCATCAGTTAAGAATATCTTCAGTGATTGGCAGGCGAGTCAGAGCATCCTGAATGCTTATTTGACATACAATACCCGGTAGCACAAGTGGCACTGCTTTCTGCTTATCAGTAATGTACTGACACTACATAAGTTCTGAATCTGCCTGCAATCAATAATAAATGAAAGGAAACACGGCCAGTATGATAATAAACATTTACAGCGCCTCCCGCTGAGACTCCCCTATGACAAAGTAATCTACGGCACGCTGCTGAGCTGCGCATTTCTGCTGTAAATTATTGTGAATTACACTAATACGCCAGGCATACTGTATCAAAACCTTTAAAAACGGTGAAATAATACTTCAAGGGAAATAAAACCGACTTCACTTAACTGCAACAGAAGACATGTTGGAGTGATATTTTACATTGAAAATAAAACCGGAAAAGGAATTTATCCTTTGCTGAAATATACAAGCTGCTCAGTCCTAAAGGTTCCACTTAGGTGGCCCTGGCTTAAACCGCAGCTGTTCGCATTCACGTGGAAGCTTGGAAAGAGCGACTGAATAACTGCTGTGACGTAGTAAATTATTCATTCATTTCAAATACTTGTATTTTTCAGAGCAATTTGGCATTTCAGAGGTGCCACTAGGATCAGACATCAAGTGCTTTGTGATACGCCACGTCATATCTGACATTACTGCGCTGCGAGCAACGCTGGGAGCCTGGCATTCAGCAAACAAATGGCGGCTTATGCTTCAAAACATATTACATTAATCCCTATTAGCACCAGGGAGCCCCTGAAATATGCACAGGAATTTTACTGCATGGGGAGGACACAGAACTACAGTACGGTGTTCTGAATGCTGCAAATACATTTCTGAGGAAAAATGTGATGGTTTTTTTTTTTTTTTTATGCTATATATTGTAAATGTCATTACATACTGTACAATATGTATGTGTCACTGCAGATATTACACATGCACACACATTGTATTTATCCACAGTGGTCAACTCATAAATATTGGAAATGAACCAGACATACGTTAGAAAATGAATATATTCCACCACAGGGTTGGACTGGCCCACAGGGGTACAGGGAAACCACCGGTGGGCCCTACTGCCTGGGGGCCCACCTCCTGCTCTAGGGATCAGGTTCCAGACTGTGCTGTTATTAATCTAGTACATTATCATGTATGTACTACAGTATTTACTGTATATATTTATCTAGGGGACCAACACTTGCAAAATGGTTAGGAAAACCAATGTGGAGGCTGGGCACACCCCCTGTAGAGACTGGCCACACCCCTAAATATGGGCCCCTACCACTGCATCCCCCCGGTGGGCCCTACATGCCCCAGTCCGACACTGTTCCACCATATTCAGTTATACTCACCGCAAGATATGACAGGATCTGTGTCTGGTGCCACCATCATCAGTGAGAACTTACACAAAGCAAAATTTCCCTTCTGTCCAGGACTGCATAGACGCAACTGCATGAATACGCAGAACTTATCCTACATAATAGAGGTGGTCATTCCGAGTTGTTCGCTCGCTAGCTGTTTTTAGCAGCAATGCAAATGCTATGCCGCCTCCCACTGGGAGTGTATTTTAGCTTAGCAGAAGTGCGAACGAAAGGATCGCAGAGCGGCTACAAAAAAAAATTGTGCAGTTTCAGAGTAGCTCCAGACCTACTCAGTGCTTGCAATCACTTCAGACCATTCAGTTCCGGAGTTGATGTCACAATCATGCCCCGCGTTCGCCCAGCCACGCCTGCGTTTTTCCTGGCACGCCTGCGTTTTTCCGAACACTCCCTGAAAACGCTCAGTTTTACACCCAGAAACGCCCACTTCATGTCAATCACTCTGCGGCCAGCAGTGCGACTGAAAAGCTTGGCTAGACCTTGTGTTAAACTATATCGACAGTTGTGAAAGTACGTCGCGCGTGCGCATTGCGCCACACACGCATGCACAGAACTGCCTTTTTTTGCATCATCGCTGCGCAGCAAACATTTTCAGCTAGCAATCAACTCAGAATGACCCCCATAGAGCCATTACAACCCAGGGCATTTGTTCAGTCTTAGCTGGAGATCATGTGACTGAAATGAAAATGGCCGTGCGGTTTGGTTTTTCTTAAATATTTACACACCCAAACTTAGGGGTTCCAAATTAGAATTGTATCCCAGTTTGGAATCACTTTAGGGTTCCAAGTGCAAATGGGTCCCGGCTTGGGTCTGTTGGCAGTTTGGAACTAAGGCTGTGCGTACACAGCGCCATGCGACGTACAGCTCGACATTGACTATTCGATGTGGCTGGAGCCCGGCCCCACCGATATAGTCAATGTTGGGCTGCCTGCACAGTCTTTTTTTCCTTGCGATGCCGATCCCGCAGGACCGCGCATCGGCATCGCAAGGACCATACACACGGTGCGATATGCACTATATTTTCTTACGATTTTGACTCTATAGTCAAAATTGAAAGAAATATCTCACCGTGTGTACACACCTTCAGATTTACAATCTGAAATTAAGTGTTGGATTGTAGGTACAAATCACATGATCTTAACTGTTTTATCGATTTTTAGCATTTTTTTTTAACAATGATTATAGATTTTTATTGATTTTAAAAGGAATCCAAAACCGAACCAAAAACCTACATTTAGGTTAACATCGCCCCCACATTTACATTAAGTGTTACCAGGGCAGTCGAGAGCCGGGATGGGCCCAGGTACTTTTCAAGGGGTGTGGCCTAATCGCAGCAGGTGTGGTCATGTACCCTTAGAAAAAAATACTGAAAAAATTTGTATTTTAAGCACCTCCACGGCCACACTGCAGCCCCGTACACAGTAGCGTGTGATGGACTGAGGAAAAGAGCTGCGTCTGCTGCTTCTAGGTAAGGGAAGGGGGCCTGAGCCCCTACTGGACCCTCACTGGGCCCCTCCATCAGACCTGGGCCCGGGTAATTTGCACTCTCCCCCCCCCCCCCCCCCTCTGTCGGAAACCATTACCTTTGTCTAGCAGAATAAAATGTTTGTCTGTGGGAAGACACTACTTGACATTAATGGACTTCGCTCTGGGCTGGCAGAGCAGCTACACAGCGATGACTGCAGCATTGCGCTATAGTAAAATTTCTGAGAGGTCCAAATCTGCAGTACATTATAGCAATTACTCAGGCAGTAGTTCCTTTGTCTGACCCAGAGATTTACAATGTAAGTCCCAGGACCTATGTTTGTAGCACAGCACATCCTAATGACAGCTGACGCTCTGGGTCCCAGCAAAAATAAAAATAAAAAGATGAGCACTAATCTCAAGCACTAGATCGATGACTGGTAGTAAAAGTAAAACGCTCTTGTTCTGCTTTTTTAAGACCCAGAAATGAACCTGTTAGTTCATAAATTATAGCATGTCACCTTTAGTCGAGATGTACACTATCTACTATTCAATTAAATCAGCAGTTAAAACCTTGACTGTCAAGGGTTTGCTTCACAAAGAACGACTCTTTACTCTTCAGTCTTTGCTCTGTCAGGTGGCTTCCTTATTCCTCACAAATGTTATCACATCACACTTGTTGAGCAAACATGGTTTCCTTGTCCACTAGCTAAGACCAACCCGGCCCTTTCTGTCATCCGGCCACTAACTGGCGTCAGAAGCCCCGCCCACTGGTTCCCACAAACATTTATAAGTTCACACAACTAATTAGTCCCACCCACGCAGTGCAGCTTTGTGTATTATTATTATTATTATTATCCTTTATTTATATGGCGTCACAAGGGTTCCGCAGCGCCCAATTACAGAGTACATAAATAATCAAACATAAATAATCAAACAGAAAAACAGCAACTTACAGTTGATGACAGTATAGGACAAGTACAGGGTAAATAAACATAGTTACATCAGCAGATGACACTGGAATAAGTATCAGGTGGCAGAAGACTGCTAGATGTGGTACAGTTGAAGATTATTAAAGTAAGACAAAGGATAAGCACATGAGGGAAGAGGGCCCTGCTCGTGAGAGCTTACAATCTAAAGGGGAGGGGTAGACAGACTGGGGTGACACAGATGGGGTACATAGAGAACGTGGAACAGAGGATTCTTAACACTACCTGCCCCTCGCTCTTGGGAGTGAGTCTTGTTCTGAGCATCAGAACTTGGCAAAGTACTCTCTTTTGCCACATGACTTCATTTGATAACCAAAAAAAAAACAAAAACAAAAAGAATAAACATATCCAATTATTTGTTGCCTTATGGACTCAGCTAGTGTATAGTATGTTAGAAAGGAATAAGGATCTCGTATACAGTAGCATATAGTTATACAAGTGCAGGGCCGGACTGGTCAATAGACACCCAGGGGGAAATTTGCGGTGGTACGCATTGCCTGAGGTACCACCCCTTCCTCTAGAAGTCAGTTTCCAGACTGTGCTGTCAAATTTTACATTTTTATTCTACTACTAGAGAGTCAGAAAGTTAGTGGAGAAGGATCATGGATGAGCTTGGAAAATTAAACGTCTAGTATACTATCTGTGTCCATAGTGCCCTGAGTAACTGTTTATTTTTTGTTGGCAATCAATTTCGTGAGTATTCAGTGGTAGCACGCCTCCAGAACATTTCAGCTATTTCTTCTATGCATAGCATAAACTTGTCTTAATGCAGTACTGTGGAAAATAAGAGTTTGCTGTCCTTTGTAGGGGATGTAGTTGTCATCCCCATGTTTGAAATGATGGCAGTCAGAATACCGACAGCTGACATCCTGAATGTAAGTATAGTATGTTGGGGAGGGTTTGAGTTAGGCACTAGGGGGAGGGTTAGGGTTAGACTGCGGGAAGAGGGGGTTAGGAATAGGCTGCAGGAAGGGAGGGTTAAGGATAGACTGCGGGAAGGGAGGGTTATGGACAGGCTGTGGGAAGGGAGGGTTAGGGATAGGCTGCAGGAAGGGAGAGTTAGGGATAGGCTGCAGGAAGGGAGGGTTATGGGCAGGCTGTGGGAAGGGGGGGTTATGGAGAGGCTGCGGGAAGGGAGGGTTAGGGATAGGCTGCAGGAAGGGAGGGTTAAGGATATGCTGCGGGAAGGGAGGGTTAGGGACAGGCTGCGGGAAGAGGGGGTTAGGGATAGGCTGCAGGAGGGGGGGTTAGGGACAGGCTGCAGGAAGGGAGGGTTAGGGATAGGCTGCGGGAAGGGAGGGTTAGGGATAGGCTGCAGGAAGGGAGGGTTAGGGATAGGCTGCGGGAAGGAAGGGTTAGGGATAGGCTGCGGGAAGGGAGGGTTAGGGACAGGCTGTGGCAAGGGGGGGCTAAGGATAGGCTGCAGGAGGGGAGGGTTAGGGACAGGCTGCAGGAAGGGAGGGTTAGGGACAGGCTGCGGGAAGCGAGGGTTAGGGACAGGCTGCGGGAAGGGGGGGTTAGGGATAGGCTGCAGGAAGGGAGGCTTAGGGTTAGGCTGCAGGAATGGAGGTTTAGGCTACAGGAAGGGAGGGTTTAGGTTGGGAGAGGGTTTGTATACTTACGTCCGCGGTGTTGGGATTCTAACTGTCAGAAAGCCACTGTCGTTCATGTGGCCACCGGCATTTTAAACAACAGTCTCCCGTATTCAACCCCTTTGTAGAATTCAAGACTCACCCTTTATGGATCTGCCAACAGCTCCAGTCTAGGAAGCAGACAGAGGGGCTTATTTTATGGTTTATTCTGTGTCACACACAAAGTGGCTGTAGTGGCAGATGATCAGCTGCGGAAGCCTAATTTACTACCTTACACTAATGTTAGAATCCATTCAGATAACGCGGGCGTTCTTTCCGTGCTGCCCACTCACAATCAGCACTAGAGGGCAAAATATTACAAAAGTCCCTACACTCAGTAGCATATCCACAATATCCACATGGTGTGCGGTGCACATGGGCCGCACTGCACACCCTACATCCACTTCTTCTTCACTTACCCCCCTGGAGTCCTTCATAGGTGGCAGCAGTGCTGCAGAAATCACCAAGAAAATGGTGCAGCGTCCATTTTCCCGGTGTTTTTCACATGCACATTAGGAAAATCACCGGGAAAATGGCCGCTGCTCACTAGATTCTGGTCTCCTAGTGAAGCTAGTGCTCAGAGTCTTTACTGTGGTGGTGACTAGAGAGGAGGGGGTTCAAACAGAGACTCTCTTAATATGCCCCCTGCCTACACTGGCCATTAGGACAATGAAAAGTATGGCATATTCACTCTTTACTCAATAGCCACAAATAGGGAGTTGATCTCTTTGCCTGTGACTAAGGGGCCTAATTCAGATCTGATCGTAGCACATCTACAATAATTTACTCTGACATGCCGGGGTGATGCCCAGCACAGGGTTAGGGGCAATGCTTATGTACCTGACGATTAGCTCCCTGCCAGCGCAGCTCCTGTGGCGTCACGCAGCTGCTGCAGCCCGCCCCCCCAACGGTCTGGATTCGCCTCCGTTGTCCGGACCGCGCCCCGCCAATGGCGTTCTAACACCATTGACACGCCCCCTCTCACCTTGCGACCGCCTCTGCCTGTCAATCAGGCAGAGGCGATCGCAGCCCGCATCTCACTGGGCTCCCAAGGTGCGCAAATGTAGTGTGGCCCGATGCATGTGCGCACTCCACAAATTCAGGCTGCGATTTTGCCACTGCAGCGATGAAGCCTGAATTACCACCAAAATGTTGAATCAGTGACATCAGATGCCTCCTGCCATAATAATTCATTTACACAGATACATATGAATGGGATGTTTCAACTTTCTCTTTAATGCAGGCCCAGATTTATCAAGGGCCTGCTTTGGTACCAGCCAATCAGTTCCTAACTGTTTTCAAACACAGGGCGGGATGTACTAATGTACATCGCCGCCCATCGCCGCCCTGCGCCACGATGCTGATCGCATATGTACTAACATATGCGATCAGCATTGCGGAGGACAGCTCTTCCGATAAGAGCTGTCCTCCGCGATGCGCAGCGGCAGCCTGACTTCCGGGATTCGGCCCCAGAAGTCAGTCTGCGCATGCGCGGGGTGACGGGGGCGGCCGCAGGGTATGCTGGGAGGGATCCGATCGGATCCCTCACGCAGCGACGCGGAGAGAAGCCCATAGGCTTCTATGGACGTACGCCAGCTAAAGCTGACGTACCCCGCCGCGGCGCTGTCCTGCCGGCCGGGGGTTAGTACATCAGGAAAATGCGGTAAACAGGGAGTTTACCGCATTTTCCGCTTAGTACATCCCGCCAACAGTCTGTAACATGGCAGTCTGGAACTGGTTGGTTGATACTTTTCATGGTGTAATTTATCACTCTCCAAGGCTTAATCAATCTGGGCCTTTGAACACTTCACGAGCCATGAAATGACTGTATTAAGGTATTGGGATCAGCTACAATTGATGCCTTATTAGTATATGCGGGTCATTCCAAGTTTATCGCAGGCTGCATTTTTTTGCAGTCTGTGTAATCAACTAGACGCCGCCTATGGGGGAGTGTATTTTTGCATAGCAAGGCTGCGATCGCTTGTGCAGCCCTGCTATGCAAAAAACAGTTTTGTGCAGAACAAGACAAGGGTATGAGTTACTTACCCTGTGCAATAAATCCAGTGTTGAAGGTCCCGGAATTGATGTCAGACATCTGCTTTGCAAATGGCTGGACACGCCTGCGTTCGCCGCACCACTCCCAGAAAACGGTCAGTTGACACCCCGGAACGCCTTCCTACTGTTAATCTTCTTGCGATCGCGGCAGCAATCGCTTTCTTCGTTCTACTTGTCGTCGCTGGGCAATGACGCGTCTGTGCATTGCAGCTGCCGCGCATGCGCAGAACCAACCCGTTCGCACCGCTGTGAAAAACAGCAGCGTGCAAATGGGTCGGAATGACCCCCATATAACTTTGCCTCACATAAACACAAAATATACACTGGATGCATGAACCTCGCTTCCTACACTGACGCTCCAGTTACACAGATCATTATGCACGATGTATCACCACCAAAACTACACATACACAATACATCACCTGTCTCCTGCTTACTGTGTGTTATATCTGTACTTACAGTAAGCTCCGTTTAATGGGTAACAAATGTTGGTTTGTAGGTTTTTCTACATACAGGGCCTGATTTAGAGACGCTGCAGCATTTGTGTCTGTGGGATCTATGGGGGTCATTCCGAGTTGTTCGCTCTGTAAATTTTTTCGCATCGCAGCGATTTTCCGCTTAGTGCGCATGCGCTATGTCCGCAGTGCGACTGCGCCAAGTAAATTTGCTATGCAGTTAGGAATTTTACTCACGGCTTTTTCATCGTTCTGGTGATCGTAATGTGATTGACAGGAAGTGGGTGTTACTGGGCGGAAACAGGCCGTTTTATGGGTGTGTGCGGAAAAACGCTACCGTTTCTGGGAAAAACGCGGGAGTGGCTGGAGAAACGGGGGAGTGTCTGGGCGAACGATGGGTGTGTTTGTGACGTCAAACCAGGAACGATAAGCACTGAACTGATCGCAGATGCCGAGTAAGTCTCAAGCTACTCAGAAACTGCTACGAGGTGTGTAATCGCAATATTGCGAATACGTCGTTCGCAATTTTAAGAAGCTAAGATTCACTCCCAGTAGGCGGCGGCTTAGCATGAGCAAATCTGCTAAAAGCAGCTTGCGAGCGAACAACTCGGAATGAGGGCCAATGTACTAAGCCTTAGAGAGAGAGAAAGCGGAGAGAGATAAAGGTCCAGCCAATCAGCTTCTGTCACTTTTCCAACACACTGTAGCATTGCAGTTAGGAGCTGATTGGCTGTTACTTTATCCCTCTCTACTTTATCACGCTGCAAAACTTCGTACATGCAGGGGTTAAAGAGAGGGGGATCAGGGTGGAACTGAGTTCCACCACCTCTAATGGTAGGGAGAAGTAGTTCCACCACCTCCATTTCCCTGCACAGAAATTCCTGCCCCATCACCTACATCAGTAGTGTTACTGATGATCTGCAGCCACCTCCTCCTTCCTCAGGTCCTGGTGGCTTCATGGTTCTCCTCCAGCTAAAGCCCACCCCCCCTGGTACTCACACACGTTGTGTCTGTTGGAAAGCATTCATCCCTCCTCAGATCTCAGTGGTTTCCTTTTCCGTCATGGTGTATGTGACGTCATGCTGTCACCGCTGCTGAAGTGAAGTAGAGCCATGAAGAGGAACAGGCTCTGTGCACCTTGAAGACAAGATGAGAGGGGGCTGGAGAGACAAGAGAGGTTTGGAAGCTGCTGGAAGGATACAGGGCATGGAGCTGCTGGAGGAACACAGGCGGTGAGCTGCTGGAGGGACAGGGGCAGAGATGTGTTTAAGAGGCACAACTACTGTGGGCATTATATGTAAGGGGCACTACTCCTGTGGACATTCTGTATATAAGCAGCACTACTACTGTGGGCATTATGTGTAAGGGGCACTACTCCTGTGGGCATTATGTGTAAGGGGCACTACTCCTGTGGGCATTATGTGTAAGGGGCACTACTCCTGTGGGCATTATGTGTAAGGGGCACTGCCACTGTGGGCAAACAGTATATAAGTGGCACTACTACTGTGGGCATTATGTCTATAAGTGCCACTACTGTGGGAATTGTATATAAGGGGAACTACTGTGTGGCACAACATGTATAGAGGGTAGTGATGAGCGGGTTCGGTTCCTCGGAATCCGAACCCCCCCCCGAACTTCTCCCTTTTTACACGGGTCCGAGGCAGACTCGGATCCTCCCGCCTTGCTCGGTTAATCCGCACGCGCCCGAACGTCATCATCCCGCTGTCGGATTCTCGCTAGATTCGGATTCTATTTAAGGAGCCGCGCGTCGCCGCCATTTTTCACTCATGCATTGGAAATGATAGTGAGAGGACGTGGCTGGCGTCCTCTCACTTTGTTTCAGGGGGCTGCAGTGCAAATATCTTTATTATGGGGACCAGCAGTATTATAGGAGGAGTACAGTGCAGAGTTTTGCTGACCAGTGACCACCAGTATTATACGTTCTCTGCCTGAAAAACGCTCCATATCTGTGCTCAGTGTGCTGCATATATCTGTGCTCACACTGCTTTATTGTGGGTACTGGGGACCACCAGTATATTATATAGGAGGAGTACAGTGCAGAGTTTTGCTGACCAGTGACCACCAGTATTATACGTTCTCTGCCTGAAAAACGCTCCATATCTGTGCTCAGTGTGCTGCATATTTCTGTGCTCACACTGCTTTATTGTGGGGACTGGGGACCAGCAGTATTATATAGGAGGAGTACAGTGCAGAGTTTTGCTGACCAGTGACCACCAGTATTATACGTTCTCTGCCTGCAAAACGCTCCATATCTGTGCTCAGTGTGCTGCATATATCTGTGCTCACACTGCTTTATTGTGGGGACTGGGGACCAGCAGTATTATATAGGAGGAGTACAGTGCAGAGTTTTGCTGACCAGTGACCACCAGTATACGTTGTCTGCCTGAAAAACACTCCATATCTGTGCTCAGTGTGCTGCATATATCTGTGCTCACACTGCTTAATTGTGGGGACTGGGGACCAGCAGTATTATATAGGAGGAGTACAGTGCAGAGTTTTGCTGACCAGTGACCACCAGTATACGTTGTCTGCCTGAAAAACGCTCCATATCTGTGCTCAGTGTGCTGCATATATCTGTGCTCACACTGCTTTATTGTGGGTACTGGGGACCACCAGTATATTATATAGGAGGAGTACAGTGCAGAGTTTTGCTGACCAGTGACCACCAGTATTATACGTTCTCTGCCTGAAAAACGCTCCATATCTGTGCTCAGTGTGCTGCATATTTCTGTGCTCACACTGCTTTATTGTGGGGACTGGGGACCAGCAGTATTATATAGGAGGAGTACAGTGCAGAGTTTTGCTGACCAGTGACCACCAGTATTATACGTTCTCTGCCTGCAAAACGCTCCATATCTGTGCTCAGTGTGCTGCATATATCTGTGCTCACACTGCTTTATTGTGGGGACTGGGGACCAGCAGTATTATATAGGAGGAGTACAGTGCAGAGTTTTGCTGACCAGTGACCACCAGTATTATACGTTCTCTGCCTGAAAAACTCTCCATATCTGTGCTCAGTGTGCTGCATATATCTGTGCTCACACTGCTTTATTGTGGGGACTGGGGACCACCAGTATTATATAGGAGGAGTACAGTGCAGAGTTTTGCTGACCAGTGACCACCAGTATTATACGTTCTCTGCCTGAAAAACGCTCCATATCTGTGCTGCATTGTAGTATATAGTAGAAGTACAGTGCATAATTTTGATGACCACCAGTATATAATATATAGGAGTACGGTACAGAAGGCCACTGCTCTACCTACCTCTGTGTCATCAAGTATACTATCCATCCATACCTGTGGTGCATTTCAGTTGTGCGCAGTATATATAGTAGTAGGCCATTGCTATTGATACTGGCATATAATTCCACACATTAAAAAATGGAGAACAAAAATGTGGAAGGTAAAATAGGGAAAGATCAAGATCCACTTCCACCTCGTGCTGAAGCTGCTGCCACTAGTCATGGCGGAGACGATGAAATGCCATCAACGTCGTCTGCCAAGGCCGATGCCCAATGTCATAGTAGAGGGCATGTCAAATCCAAAACACAAAAGTTCAGTAAAATGACCCAAAAATCAAAATTAAAAGCGCCTGAGGAGAAGCGTAAACTTGCCAATATGCCATTTACGACACGGAGTGGCAAGGAACGGCTGAGGCCCTGGCCTATGTTCATGGCTAGTGATTCAGCTTCACATGAGGATGGAAGCACTCATCCTCTCGCTAGAAAAAGAAAAGACTTAAGCTGGCAAAAGCACAGCAAAGAACTGTGCGTTCTACGAAATCACAAATCCCCAAGGAGAGTCCAATTGTGTCAGGTGCGATGCCTGACCTTCCCAACACTGGACGGGAAGAGTTGGCGCCTTCCACCATTTGCACGCCCCCTGCAAGTGCTGGAAGGAGCACCTGCAGTCCAGTTCCTGATAGTCAGATTGAAGATGTCAGTGTTGAAGTACACCAGGATGAGGATATGGGTGTTGCTGGCGCTGAGGAGGAAATTGACAAGGAGGATTCTGATGGTGAGGTGGTTTGTTTAAGTCAGGCACCCGGGGAGACACCTGTTGTCCGTGGGAGGAATATGGCCATTGACATGCCTGGTCAAAATACAAAAAAAATCACCTCTTCGGTGTGGAATTATTTTAACACAAATGCGGACAACAGGTGTCAAGCCGTGTGTTGCCTTTGTCAAGCTGTAATAAGTAGGGGTAAGGACGTTAACCACCTCGGAACATCCTCCCTTATACGTCACCTGCCGAGCATTCATCATAAGTCAGTGACAAGATCAAAAACTTTGGATGACAGCGGAAGCAGTCCACTGACCACTAAATCCCTTCCTCTTGTAACCAAGCTCCTGCAAACCACACCACCAACTCCCTCAGTGTCAATTTCCTCCTTACACAGGAAAGCCAATAGTCCTGCAGGCCATGTCACTGTCAAGTCTGACGAGTCCTCTCCTGCCTGGGATTCCTCTGATTCATCCTTGAGTGTAACGCCTCCTGCTGCTGGCGCTGCTGTTGTTGCTGCTGGGAGTCGATCGTCATCCCAGAGGGGAAGTCGGAAAACCACTTGTACTACTTCCAGTAAGCAATTGACTGTCCAACAGTCCTTTGCGAGGAAGATGAAATATCACAGCAGTCATCCTGCTGCAAAGCAGATAACTCAGGCCTTGGCAGCCTGGGCGGTGAGAAACGTGTTTCCGTTATCCACCGTTAATTCACAGGCAACTACAGACTTGATCGAGGTACTGTGTACCCGGTACCAAATACCATCTAGGTTCCATTTCTCTAGGCAGGCGATACCGAAAATGTACACAGACCTCAGAAAAAGAGTCATCAGTGTCCTAAAAAATGCAGTTGTACCCAATGTCCACTTAACCACGGACATGTGGACAAGTGGAGCAGGGCAGACTCGGGACTATATGACTGTGACAGCCCACTGGGTAGATGTATTGCCTCCCGCAGCAAGAACAGCAGCGGCGGCACCAGTAGCAGCATCTCGCAAACGCCAACTCATTCCTAGGCAGGCTACGCTTTGTATCACCGCTTTCCATAAGAGGCACACAGCTGACAACCTCTTACGGAAACTGAGGAACATCATCGCAGAATAGCTTACCCCAAATGGACTCTCCTGGGGATTTGTGACATCGGACAACGCCAGCAATATTGTGCGTGCATTACATGTGGGCAAATTCCAGCACGTCCCATGTTTTGCACATACATTGAATTTGGTGGAGCAGAATTATTTAAAAAATCTACAGGGGCGTGCAAGAGATGCTGTCGGTGTCCCGAAGAATTGCGGGCCACTTTTGGCATTCAGCCACCGCGTGCCGAAGACTGGAGCACCAGTAAACAGTGCTGAACCTGCCCTGCCATCATCTGAAGCAAGAGGTGGTAGCGAGGTGGAATTCAACCCTCTATATGATTCAGAGGATGGAGGAGCAGCAAAAGGCCATTCAAGCCTATACATCTGCCTACGATATAGGCAAAGGAGGTGGAATGCACCTGACTCAAGCGCAGTGGAGAATGATTTCAACGTTGTGCAAGGTTCTGCAACCCTTTGAACTTGCCACACGTGAAGTCAGTTCAGACACTGCCAACCTGAGTCAGGTCATTCCCCTCATCAGGCTTTTGCAGAAGAAGCTGGAGACATTGAAGGAGGAGCAAAAACAGAGCGATTCCGCTAGGCATGTGGGACTTGTGGATGGAGCCCTTAATTTGCTTAACAAGGATTCACGGGTGGTCAATCTGTTGAAATCAGAGCACGACATTTTGGCCACCGTGCTCGATCCTAGATTTAAAACCTACGTTGGATCTCTCTTTCCGGCAGACACAAGTCTGCAGAGGCTCAAAGACCTGCTGGTGAGAAAATTGTCAAGTCAAGCGGAACGTGACCCGTCAACAGCTCCACCTTCACATTCTCCCGCAACTGGGGGAGCGAGGAAAAGGCTAAGAATTCCGAGCCCACCCACTGTCGGTGATGCAGGGCAGTCTGGAGCGAGTGCTGACATCTGGTCCGGACTAAAGGACCTGCCAACGATTACTGACATGTCGTCTACTGTCACTGCATATGATTCTCTCACCATTGAAAAAATGGTGGACGAATTAATAATCTGTGAGGAGGGGGATGTACACAGTGAAAGGGGTGAGGAATCGGACGATGAGGAGGAAGTGGACATCTTGCCTCTGTAGAGCCAGTTTGTTCAAGGAGAGATTGATTGCTTCTTTTTTGGTGGGGGCCCAAACCAACCAGTCATTTCAGTCACAGTTGTGTGGCAGACCCTGTCGCTGAAATGATGGGTTTGTTAAAGTGTGCATGTCCTGTTTATACAACATAAGGGTGGGTGGGAGGGCCCAAGGACAATTCCATCTTGCACCTCTTTTTTCTTTCATTTTTCTTTGCATCATGTGCTGTTTGGGGACTATTTTTTTCAAGTGCCATCCTGCCTGACACTGCAGTGCCACTCCTAGATGGGCCAGGTGTTTGTGTCGGCCACTTGTGTCGCTTAGCTAAGCCATCCAGCGACCTTGGTGCACCTCTTTTTTTCTTTGCATCATGTGCTGTTTGGGGACTATTTTTTTGAAGTGCCATCCTGTCTGACACTGCAGTGCCACTCCTAGATGGGCCAGGTCTTTGTGTCGGCCACTTGGGTTGCTTAGCTTAGTCATCCAGCGACCTCGGTGCAAATGTTAGGACTAAAAATAATATTGTGAGGTGTGAGGTGTTCAGAATAGACTGAAAATGAGTGGAAATTATGGTTATTGAGGTTAATAATACTATGGGATCAAAATGACCCCCAAATTCTATGATTTAAGCTGTTTTTGAGGGGTTGTTGTAAAAAAACACCCGAATCCAAAACACACCCGAATCCGACAAAAATTTTCAGGGAGGTTTTGCCAAAACACGTCCGAATCCAAAACACGGCCGCGGAACCGAATCCAAAACCAAAACACAAAACCCGAAAAATGTCCGGTGCACATCACTAATAGAGGGTACCATTGTGTTGTGCAATGTGCATAAAGGACACTACTGACTGATGTAACCTGAATAAGGGGCATTACTATGTGCTCTAATGTGAATTAAATTGTGCTACTGTGTTGTGCAATTTGAATTGAAAGTACTATTATGTGACCATGTTGCTTCTTTGTGAGATCAATGTCCCTTTATAAAGTATGGGAAGTAGGGCAGTAATTTATAGTTTGCAGGGGGGTGCTGAAAACACTAGCACTGGCCCAGACTCTGCTTAATGTGAGGGGAGGGGATTGGGGGGGGGGGGGGTAAATAAGTTCCACCACCTCTCCGGGACCACTAAAAGCCCTGCATACATGTGCTATGCATTAAGCCTTGGAGAGTGATAAAGTGGAGGGAGGTAAAGTACTAGTGAATTAGCTCCTAACTGTCATTTTTCAAACTCAGTGGCAGATGTATTAAGCCTGGAGAAGTGATAAAGCAGTGATAAGTGGAACGTGATAACGCACCAGCCAATCATTATGGGTTTGAAAAATGACAGTCAGGAGCTGATTAGCTGGTGCGTTCTCACCTTTCACTTATCACTTCTTTATCCCTTCTCCAGGCTTAATACATCTGCCCCACCGTCTCTAACATCTCTAAGTCTCCAAGTCTTGGTACATACGGCCAGAGCCGGCCCTAGCCAATATGATGCCCTAGGCAAGATTTTGGCTGGTGCCCCCTAGCACCACCACTGGTTCCGCCTCTGACTTTGCACCTCGTTCCCAGCACCATCACCCCTCATCCATAGCAGTCCTTATTTTGGGGTTTGTACCCCCTATATTTTAAATAGGAACAGTTCGCACATTTGGCGCACAGCCCAAAAAGGGGTGTGTTTTTGCTGGTAAGGGGCATGGCCACACAATAGTAACCCCAATTCCAATTACGCCACACAGTACTGCAACTTTATTCACATTTGATCATGCGATAGTGTCCATAATTCATATTACATCCCACAGTAGTATCACTTTACCTTATAAACATTACTCCTCACAGTAGAGCCCCTTATTCACATTACATTACACTGAATTGCTCCTTATTCACATTACACCACAACCTATTGCTCTTTATTCACATTAGACGACACAGTAGTGCCCTTTCTATATGCAACGCCACATAGTAGAGCATTTTATACACATAATGCCACACATTAGTAATGCATTTATACACAATTCCACACAGTAATGCCCCTTAGACATATGAGACACATTATTAATGTCCTTATAAACATAATGTGCCTTACACATTATGACAACCTTTATTAATGCCCTTTTACACGTAATGTCCCTTACACATATGCCGCACATTATTAATGCCCTTATACACATAATGACACACATAGTGCCCCCTACACATTTGCTGCACATTATTAGTGCCCTTATACACATAATGACACACATAGTGCCCCCTGCACATTTGCTGCACATTATTAGTGCCCTTATACACATAATGACACACATAGTGCCCCTAACACATATGCTGCACATTATTAATGCATTTTTACTAGAGATGAGCGCCTGAAATTTTTCGGGTTTTGTGTTTTGGTTTTGGGTTCGGTTCCGCGGCCGTGTTTTGGGTTCGAACGCGTTTTGGCAAAACCTCACCGAATTTTTTTTGTCGGATTCGGGTGTGTTTTGGATTCGGGTGTTTTTTTCCAAAAACACTAAAAAACAGCTTAAATCATAGAATTTGGGGGTCATTTTGATCCCAAAGTATTATTAACCTCAAAAACCATAATTTACACTCATTTTCAGTCTATTCTGAATACCTCACACCTCACAATATTATTTTTAGTCCTAAAATTTGCACCGAGGTCGCTGTGTGAGTAAGATAAGCGACCCTAGTGGCCGACACAAACACCGGGCCCATCTAGGAGTGGCACTGCAGTGTCACGCAGGATGTCCCTTCCAAAAAACCCTCCCCAAACAGCACATGACGCAAAGAAAAAAAGAGGCGCAATGAGGTAGCTGTGTGAGTAAGATTAGCGACCCTAGTGGCCGACACAAACACCGGGCCCATCTAGGAGTGGCACTGCAGTGTCACGCAGGATGTCCCTTCCAAAAAACCCTCCCCAAACAGCACATGACGCAAAGAAAAAAAGAGGCGCAATGAGGTAGCTGTGTGAGTAAGATTAGCGACCCTAGTGGCCGACACAAACACCGGGCCCATCTAGGAGTGGCACTGCAGTGTCACGCAGGATGGCCCTTCCAAAAAACCCTCCCCAAACAGCACATGACGCAAAGAAAAAAAGAGGCGCAATGAGGTAGCTGTGTGAGTAAGATTAGCGACCCTAGTGGCCGACACAAACACCGGGCCCATCTAGGAGTGGCACTGCAGTGTCACGCAGGATGTCCCTTCCAAAAAACCCTCCCCAAACAGCACATGACGCAAAGAAAAAAAGAGGCGCAATGAGGTAGCTGTGTGAGTAAGATTAGCGACCCTAGTGGCCGACACAAACACCGGGCCCATCTAGGAGTGGCACTGCAGTGTCACGCAGGATGGCCCTTCCAAAAAACCCTCCCCAAACAGCACATGACGCAAAGAAAAAAAGAGGCGCAATGAGGTAGCTGTGTGAGTAAGATTAGCGACCCTAGTGGCCGACACACACACCGGGCCCATCTAGGAGTGGCACTGCAGTGTCACGCAGGATGGCCCTTCCAAAAAACCCTCCCCAAACAGCACATGACGCAAAGAAAAAAAGAGGCTTTTTACTGATATTTGGTGTTTTGGATTTGACATGCTCTGTACTATGACATTGGGCATCGGCCTTGGCAGACGACGTTGCTGGCATTTCATCGTCTCGGCCATGACTAGTTGCAGCAGCTTCAGCACGAGGTGGAAGTGGATCTTGATCTTTCCCTAATTTTGGAACCTCAACATTTTTGTTCTCCATATTTTAATAGGCACAACTAAAAGGCACCTCAGGTAAACAATGGAGATGGATGGATTGGATACTAGTATACAATTATGGACGGGCTGCCGAGTGCCGACACAGAGGTAGCCACAGCCGTGAACTACCACACTGTACTGTGTCTGCTGCTAATATATAGACTGGTTGATAAAGAGATAGTATACTCGTAACTAGTATGTATGTATAAAGAAAGAAAAAAAAACCACGGTTAGGTGGTATATACAATTATGGACGGGCTGCCGAGTGCCGACACAGAGGTAGCCACAGCCGTGAACTACCGCACTGTACTGTGTCTGCTGCTAATATATAGACTGGTTGATAAAGAGATAGTATACTCGTAACTAGTATGTATGTATAAAGAAAGAAAAAAAAACCACGGTTAGGTGGTATATACAATTATGGACGGGCTGCCGAGTGCCGACACAGAGGTAGCCACAGCCGTGAACTACCGCACTGTACTGTGTCTGCTGCTAATATATAGACTGGTTGATAAAGAGATAGTATACTCGTAACTAGTATGTATGTATAAAGAAAGAAAAAAAAACCACGGTTAGGTGGTATATACAATTATGGACGGGCTGCCGAGTGCCGACACAGAGGTAGCCACAGCCGTGAACTACCGCACTGTACTGTGTCTGCTGCTAATATATAGACAGGTTGATAAAGAGATAGTATACTCGTAACTAGTATGTATGTATAAAGAAAGAAAAAAAAACCACGGTTAGGTGGTATATACAATTATGGACGGGCTGCCGAGTGCCGACACAGAGGTAGCCACAGCCGTGAACTACCGCACTGTACTGTGTCTGCTGCTAATATATAGACTGGTTGATAAAGAGATAGTATACTCGTAACTAGTATGTATGTATAAAGAAAGAAAAAAAAACCACGGTTAGGTGGTATATACAATTATGGACGGGCTGCCGAGTGCCGACACAGAGGTAGCCACAGCCGTGAACTACCGCACTGTACTGTGTCTGCTGCTAATATATAGACTGGTTGATAAAGAGATAGTATACTCGTAACTAGTATGTATGTATAAAGAAAGAAAAAAAAACCACGGTTAGGTGGTATATACAATTATGGACGGGCTGCCGAGTGCCGACACAGAGGTAGCCACAGCCGTGAACTACCGCACTGTACTGTGTCTGCTGCTAATATATAGACTGGTTGATAAAGAGATAGTATACTCGTAACTAGTATGTATGTATAAAGAAAGAAAAAAAAACCACGGTTAGGTCACTGGTATATACAATTATGGACGGGCTGCCGAGTGCCGACACAGAGGTAACCACAGCCGTGAACTACCGCACTGTACTGTGTCTGCTGCTAATATAGACTGGTTGATAAAGAGATAGTATACTACTAATATTATATACTGGTGGTCAGGTCACTGGTCACTAGTCACACTGGCAGTGGCACTCCTGCAGCAAAAGTGTGCACTGTTTAATTTTAATATAATATTATGTACTCCTGGCTCCTGCTATAACCTATAACTGGCACTGCAGTAGTGCTCCCCAGTCTCCCCCACAATTATAAGCTGTGTGAGCTGAGCAGTCAGACAGATATATAATATATATAGATGATGCAGCACACTGGCCTGAGCCTGAGCAGTGCACACAGATATGGTATGTGACTGAGTCACTGTGTGCTGTGTATCGCTTTTTTCAGGCAGAGAACGGATTATAAATAAAAGTGGTGGTCACTGGTCACTATCAGCAAAACTCTGCACTGTACACTACTGAGTACTCCTAATGCTCCCCAAAATTAGTAAATCAAGTGTCTCTCTAATCTATTCTAATTCTAAACGGAGAGGACGCCAGCCACGTCCTCTCCCTATCAATCTCAATGCACGTGTGAAAATGGCGGCGACGCGCGGCTCCTTATATAGAATCCGAGTCTCGCGATAGAATCCGAGCCTCGCGAGAATCCGACAGCGTCATGATGACATTCGGGCGCGCTCGGGTTAACCGAGCAAGGCGGGAAGATCCGAGTCGCTCGGACCCGTGAAAAAAAAACATGAAGTTCTGGCGGGTTCGGATTCAGAGAAACCGAACCCGCTCATCTCTAATTTTTACATGACACACATAATTACACTTATTCCGAACACTACTGCACAACCAACCTACTCACATGCACACAACACTCACACTGCCACTAACACTGTGACCTCTGCCTGAATACAGATGTGTCCTCATAAATCTTGCCTCAGTGCTAACGTCGGGCACATTTTTTTTATGAAAATGCATCTTTTTTTGTATTGCTATGTGGCTAGGATGCACAAACAGCTTCTGCTGATTAAAATGATATGCAGCATGCCTATATGCTGTGCGATACTGTGGCTGTATCTGCATATGAAATGCTACACACATAATATAGGCATGCTGCATATCATTTTAATCAGCAGAAGCTGCTGATGCCCCATGGCATATCAAATGCCCTAGGCAACTGCCTAGTTTGCCTATGCCTATGGCCGGCGCTGCATACGGCCTTATTCAGAGTTGTTAGCAAACCAAAAAAGTTAGCAATTGGGCAAAACCATGGGGGTCATTCCGAGTTGTTCGTTCGTTATATTTTTCTCGCAACGGAGCGATTTGTCGCTAATGCGCTTGCGCAATGTCCGCAGTGCAACTGCGCCAAGTAAATTTGCCACGCAGTTAGGTATTTTACTCACGGCATTACAAGGTTTTTTCTTCGTTCTGGTGATCGTAGTGTGATTGACAGGAAGTGGGTGTTTCTGGGCGGAAACAGGCCGTTTTATGGGTGTGTGCGAAAAAACGCTACCGTTTCTGGGAAAAACGTGGGAGTGTCTGTAGAAACGGAGGAGTGTCTGGCCGAACGCTGGGAGTGTTTGTGACGTCAAACCAGGAATGACAAGCACTGAACTGATCGCAGATGCCGAGTAAGTGTGGAGCTACTCAGAAACTGCTAAGAAGTGTCTATTCGCAATTCTGCTAATCTTTCGTTCGCAATTTTGATAAGCTAAGATTCACTCCCAGTAGGCGGCGGCTTAGCGTGTGCAATGCTGCTAAAAGCAGCTTGCGAGCGAACGACTCGGAATGAGGGCCCATGTGCAGTGCAGGGGGGGCAGATGTAACATGTGCAGAGAGAGTTAGATTTGGGTGGGGTGTGTTCAAACTGAAATCTAAATTGCAGTGTAAAAATAAAGCAGCCAGTATTTACCGTGCACAGAAACAAAATAACCCACTTACATCTAACTCTCTCTGCACGTTATATCTGCCCCACCCCCCTGCAGTGCACATGGTTTTGACCAATTGCTAGCTTTTTTGGTTTTCTAACAAATACAGTAGATCAAGCTCTTTAATTTACATATTGGTTCATAAACAGTCTACTTCTCTCACAAGTTGGAAGATTGCCATAATATCCCAAATGTCTGACTTCAAGTGTCCTGGGACCCTAAAAGAGTAATCTCCAAAGATATGTGTTCTACATAGAGATGAGCGGGTACGGTTCTCTGAGAACCGAACCCCTCCCCCCCATCGCCCCCCGAACTCGGTTGTTCCCGCCTGACTCGCAAAACCCGAATGAGGCAAAACGTCATCATCCCGCTGTCGGATTTTCACGAGATTTGGATTTCATATAAAGAGCCGC
The DNA here is from genome assembly GCF_028390025.1 of Pseudophryne corroboree. NCBI lineage: Eukaryota > Metazoa > Chordata > Amphibia > Anura > Myobatrachidae > Pseudophryne > Pseudophryne corroboree. Next base: position 473,585,591 of record NC_086451.1, read on the forward strand.
ACATCGCCGCCATTTTCACTCATGCATTGTAGAGGGTACAGAGAGGACGTGGTTATGTTCTCTCAGTGTCAAATCTCAGTATCAGTGCTCAGTATCAGTGCTTATTGCTGCTCAGTAATAATAGTACAGTGTCTCTCTTGTGCTGCATCTTGCTGCTGTAGGGTGCTGTGGTAGTAGTGTCATCATCATTCCAGTCACAGTGCTATCTGGGGGGGTGACAATTCCAGAGGGCTTTTGTGCTGCTCACTAATACTAGTACAGTGTCTTGTGCTGCATCGTGCTGCTCAGTGTCAGTTCTCCGTAGTATCATCAGTGCTCAGTATTATCAGTGCTCAGTCTCATCAGTGCTCAGTATCAGTGCTCAGTATCATCGGGCTCAGTATCATCAGTGCTCAGTATAATCAGTGCTCAGTATAATCAGTGCACAGTATAACCAGTGCTCAGTATAATCAGCGCTCAGTATCATCAGTGCACAGTATAACCAGTGCTCAGTATAATCAGTGCTCAGTATCATCAGTGCTCAGTATCATCAGTGCTCAGTATCACTGCTCATTGCCTTGTGGTGCTCAGTAATACTAGTACAGTGTCTTGTGCTGCATCATGCTGCTCAGTGTCAGTGCTCAGTGGTATCATCAGTGCTCAGTATCACTGCTCATTGCCTTGTGGTGCTCAGTAATACTAGTACAGTGTCTTGTGCTGCATCATGCTGCTCAGTGTCAGTGCTCAGTGGTATCATCAGTAGAGATGAGCGGGTTCGGTTTCTCTGAATCCGAACCCGCCCGAACTTCATGTTTTTTTTCACGGGTCCGAGCGACTCGGATCTTCCCGCCTTGCTCGGTTAACCCGAGCGCGCCCGAACGTCATCATGACGCTGTCGGATTCTCGCGAGGCTCGGATTCTATCGCGAGACTCGGATTCTATATAAGGAGCCGCGCGTCGCCGCCATTTTCACACGTGCATTGAGATTGATAGGGAGAGGACGTGGCTGGCGTCCTCTCCATTTAGATTAGGGTTGAGAGAGAGAGAGAGAGATTGACCTGAGGCTGTGATACTGTAGAAGAGAGTGCAGAGTTTAGTGACTGACGACCACAGTGACCACCAGACAGTGCAGTTGTTTGTTTTATTTAATATATCCGTTCTCTGCCTGAAAAAAACGATACACTAGAGATGAGCGGGTTCGGTTTCTCTGAATCCGAACCCGCCAGAACTTCATGTTTTTTTTCACGAGTCCGAGCGACTCGGATCTTCCCGCCTTGCTCGGTTAACCCGAGCGCGCCCGAACGTCATCATGACGCTGTCGGATTCTCGCGAGGCTCGGATTCTATCGCGAGACTCGGATTCTATATAAGGAGCCGCGCGTCGCCGCCATTTTCACACGTGCATTGAGATTGATAGGGAGAGGACGTGGCTGGCGTCCTCTCCGTTTAGACACTTGATTTACTAATTTTGGGGAGCATTAGGAGTACTCAGTAGTGTACAGTGCAGAGTTTTGCTGATAGTGACCAGTGACCACCACTTTTATTTATAATCCGTTCTCTGCCTGAAAAAAGCGATACACAGCACACAGTGACTCAGTCACATACATACCATATCTGTGTGCACTGCTCAGGCTCAGGCCAGTGTGCTGCATCATCTATATATATTATATATCTGTCTGACTGCTCAGCTCACACAGCTTATAATTGTGGGGGAGACTGGGGAGCACTACTGCAGTGCCAGTTATAGGTTATAGCAGGAGCCAGGAGTACATAATATTATATTAAAATTAAACAGTGCACACTTTTGCTGCAGGAGTGCCACTGCCAGTGTGACTAGTGACCAGTGACCTGACCACCAGTATATAATATTAGTAGTATACTATCTCTTTATCAACCAGTCTATATTAGCAGCAGACACAGTACAGTGCGGTAGTTCACGGCTGTGGCTACCTCTGTGTCGGCACTCGGCAGCCCGTCCATAATTGTATATACCAGTGACCTAACCGTGGTTTTTTTTTCTTTCTTTATACATACATACTAGTTACGAGTATACTATCTCTTTATCAACCAGTCTATATATTAGCAGCAGACACAGTACAGTGCGGTAGTTCACGGCTGTGGCTACCTCTGTGTCGGCACTCGGCAGCCCGTCCATAATTGTATATACCAGTGACCTAACCGTGGTTTTTTTTTCTTTCTTTATACATACATACTAGTTACGAGTATACTATCTCTTTATCAACCAGTCTATATATTAGCAGCAGACACAGTACAGTGCGGTAGTTCACGGCTGTGGCTACCTCTGTGTCGGCACTCGGCAGCCCGTCCATAATTGTATATACCAGTGACCTAACCGTGGTTTTTTTTTCTTTCTTTATACATACATACTAGTTACGAGTATACTATCTCTTTATCAACCAGTCTATATATTAGCAGCAGACACAGTACAGTGCGGTAGTTCACGGCTGTGGCTACCTCTGTGTCGGCACTCGGCAGCCCGTCCATAATTGTATATACCAGTGACCTAACCGTGGTTTTTTTTTCTTTCTTTATACATACATACTAGTTACGAGTATACTATCTCTTTATCAACCAGTCTATATATTAGCAGCAGACACAGTACAGTGCGGTAGTTCACGGCTGTGGCTACCTCTGTGTCGGCACTCGGCAGCCCGTCCATAATTGTATATACCACCTAACCGTGGTTTTTTTTTCTTTCTTTATACATACATACTAGTTACGAGTATACTATCTCTTTATCAACCAGTCTATATATTAGCAGCAGACACAGTACAGTGCGGTAGTTCACGGCTGTGGCTACCTCTGTGTCGGCACTCGGCAGCCCGTCCATAATTGTATATACCAGTGACCTAACCGTGGTTTTTTTTTCTTTCTTTATACATACATACTAGTTACGAGTATACTATCTCTTTATCAACCAGTCTATATATTAGCAGCAGACACAGTACAGTGCGGTAGTTCACGTCTGTGGCTACCTCTGTGTCGGCACTCGGCAGCCCGTCCATAATTGTATATACCAGTGACCTAACCGTGTTTTTTTTTTCTTTCTTTATACATACATACTAGTTACGAGTATACTATCTCTTTATCAACCAGTCTATATATTAGCAGCAGACACAGTACAGTGCGGTAGTTCACGGCTGTGGCTACCTCTGTGTCGGCACTCGGCAGCCCGTCCATAATTGTATATACCACCTAACCGTGGTTTTTTTTTCTTTCTTTATACATACATACTAGTTACGAGTATACTATCTCTTTATCAACCAGTCTATATATTAGCAGCAGACACAGTACAGTGCGGTAGTTCACGGCTGTGGCTACCTCTGTGTCGGCACTCGGCAGCCCGTCCATAATTGTATATACCACCTAACCGTGGTTTTTTTTTCTTTCTTTATACATACATACTAGTTACGAGTATACTATCTCTTTATCAACCAGTCTATATATTAGCAGCAGACACAGTACAGTGCGGTAGTTCACGGCTGTGGCTACCTCTGTGTCGGCACTCGGCAGCCCGTCCATAATTGTATATACCAGTGACCTAACCGTGGTTTTTTTTTCTTTCTTTATACATACATACTAGTTACGAGTATACTATCTCTTTATCAACCAGTCTATATATTAGCAGCAGACACAGTACAGTGCGGTAGTTCACGGCTGTGGCTACCTCTGTGTCGGCACTCGGCAGCCCGTCCATAATTGTATACTAGTATCCAATCCATCCATCTCCATTGTTTACCTGAGGTGCCTTTTAGTTGTGCCTATTAAAATATGGAGAACAAAAATGTTGAGGTTCCAAAATTAGGGAAAGATCAAGATCCACTTCCACCTCGTGCTGAAGCTGCTGCCACTAGTCATGGCCGAGACGATGAAATGCCAGCAACGTCGTCTGCCAAGGCCGATGCCCAATGGCATAGTACAGAGCATGTCAAAACCAAAACACCAAATATCAGTAAAAAAAGGACTCCAAAACCTAAAATAAAATTGTCGGAGGAGAAGCGTAAACTTGCCAATATGCCATTTACCACACGGAGTGGCAAGGAACGGCTGAGGCCCTGGCCTATGTTCATGGCTAGTGGTTCAGCTTCACATGAGGATGGAAGCACTCAGCCTCTCGCTAGAAAACTGAAAAGACTCAAGCTGGCAAAAGCACCGCAAAGAACTGTGCGTTCTTTGAAATCCCAAATCCACAAGGAGAGTCCAATTGTGTCGGTTGCGATGCCTGACCTTCCCAACACTGGACGTGAAGAGCATGCGCCTTCCACCATTTGCACGCCCCCTGCAAGTGCTGGAAGGAGCACCCGCAGTCCAGTTCCTGATAGTCAGATTGAAGATGTCAGTGTTGAAGTACACCAGGATGAGGAGGATATGGGTGTTGCTGGCGCTGGGGAGGAAATTGACCAGGAGGATTCTGATGGTGAGGTGGTTTGTTTAAGTCAGGCACCCGGGGAGACACCTGTTGTCCGTGGGAGGAATATGGCCGTTGACATGCCAGGTGAAAATACCAAAAAAATCAGCTCTTCGGTGTGGAGGTATTTCACCAGAAATGCGGACAACAGGTGTCAAGCCGTGTGTTCCCTTTGTCAAGCTGTAATAAGTAGGGGTAAGGACGTTAACCACCTCGGAACATCCTCCCTTATACGTCACCTGCAGCGCATTCATAATAAGTCAGTGACAAGTTCAAAAACTTTGGGTGACAGCGGAAGCAGTCCACTGACCAGTAAATCCCTTCCTCTTGTAACCAAGCTCACGCAAACCACCCCACCAACTCCCTCAGTGTCAATTTCCTCCTTCCCCAGGAATGCCAATAGTCCTGCAGGCCATGTCACTGGCAAGTCTGACGAGTCCTCTCCTGCCTGGGATTCCTCCGATGCATCCTTGCGTGTAACGCCTACTGCTGCTGGCGCTGCTGTTGTTGCCGCTGGGAGTCGATGGTCATCCCAGAGGGGAAGTCGTAAGCCCACTTGTACTACTTCCAGTAAGCAATTGACTGTTCAACAGTCCTTTGCGAGGAAGATGAAATATCACAGCAGTCATCCTACTGCAAAGCGGATAACTGAGTCCTTGACAACTATGTTGGTGTTAGACGTGCGTCCGGTATCCGCCGTTAGTTCACAGGGAACTAGACAATTTATTGAGGCAGTGTGCCCCCGTTACCAAATACCATCTAGGTTCCACTTCTCTAGGCAGGCGATACCGAGAATGTACACGGACGTCAGAAAAAGACTCACCAGTCTCCTAAAAAATGCAGTTGTACCCAATGTCCACTTAACCACGGACATGTGGACAAGTGGAGCAGGGCAGGGTCAGGACTATATGACTGTGACAGCCCACTGGGTAGATGTATGGACTCCCGCCGCAAGAACAGCAGCGGCGGCACCAGTAGCAGCATCTCGCAAACGCCAACTCTTTCCTAGGCAGGCTACGCTTTGTATCACCGCTTTCCAGAATACGCACACAGCTGAAAACCTCTTACGGCAACTGAGGAAGATCATCGCGGAATGGCTTACCCCAATTGGACTCTCCTGTGGATTTGTGGCATCGGACAACGCCAGCAATATTGTGTGTGCATTAAATATGGGCAAATTCCAGCACGTCCCATGTTTTGCACATACCTTGAATTTGGTGGTGCAGAATTTTTTAAAAAACGACAGGGGCGTGCAAGAGATGCTGTCGGTGGCCAGAAAAATTGCGGGACACTTTCGGCGTACAGGCACCACGTACAGAAGACTGGAGCACCACCAAAAACTACTGAACCTGCCCTGCCATCATCTGAAGCAAGAAGTGGTAACGAGGTGGAATTCAACCCTCTATATGCTTCAGAGGTTGGAGGAGCAGCAAAAGGCCATTCAAGCCTATACAATTGAGCACGATATAGGAGATGGAATGCACCTGTCTCAAGTGCAGTGGAGAATGATTTCAACGTTGTGCAAGGTTCTGATGCCCTTTGAACTTGCCACACGTGAAGTCAGTTCAGACACTGCCAGCCTGAGTCAGGTCATTCCCCTCATCAGGCTTTTGCAGAAGAAGCTGGAGGCATTGAAGAAGGAGCTAAAAGGGAGCGATTCCGCTAGGCATGTGGGACTTGTGGATGCAGCCCTTAATTCGCTTAACAAGGATTCACGGGTGGTCAATCTGTTGAAATCAGAGCACTACATTTTGGCCACCGTGCTCGATCCTAGATTTAAAGCCTACCTTGGATCTCTCTTTCCGGCAGACACAGGTCTGCTGGGGTTGAAAGACCTGCTGGTGACAAAATTGTCAAGTCAAGCGGAACGCGACCTGTCAACATCTCCTCCTTCACATTCTCCCGCAACTGGGGGTGCGAGGAAAAGGCTCAGAATTCCGAGCCCACCCGCTGGCGGTGATGCAGGGCAGTCTGGAGCGACTGCTGATGCTGACATCTGGTCCGGACTGAAGGACCTGACAACGATTACGGACATGTCGTCTACTGTCACTGCATATGATTCTCTCAACATTGATAGAATGGTGGAGGATTATATGAGTGACCGCATCCAAGTAGGCACGTCACACAGTCCGTACTTATACTGGCAGGAAAAAGAGGCAATTTGGAGGCCCTTGCACAAACTGGCTTTATTCTACCTAAGTTGCCCTCCCACAAGTGTGTACTCCGAAAGAGTGTTTAGTGCCGCCGCTCACCTTGTCAGCAATCGGCGTACGAGGTTACATCCAGAAAATGTGGAGAAGATGATGTTCATTAAAATGAATTATAATCAATTCCTCCGCGGAGACATTGACCAGCAGCAATTGCCTCCACAAAGTACACAGGGAGCTGAGATGGTGGATTCCAGTGGGGACGAATTGATAATCTGTGAGGAGGGGGATGTACACGGTGATATATCGGAGGGTGAAGATGAGGTGGACATCTTGCCTCTGTAGAGCCAGTTTGTGCAAGGAGAGATTAATTGCTTCTTTTTTGGGGGGGGTCCAAACCAACCCGTCATATCAGTCACAGTCGTGTGGCAGACCCTGTCACTGAAATGATGGGTTGGTTAAAGTGTGCATGTCCTGTTTTGTTTATACAACATAAGGGTGGGTGGGAGGGCCCAAGGATAATTCCATCTTGCACCTCTTTTTTCTTTTCTTTTTCTTTGCATCATGTGCTGATTGGGGAGGGTTTTTTGGAAGGGACATCCTGCGTGACACTGCAGTGCCACTCCTAGATGGGCCCGGTGTTTGTGTCGGCCACTAGGGTCGCTAATCTTACTCACACAGCTACCTCATTGCGCCTCTTTTTTTCTTTGCGTCATGTGCTGTTTGGGGAGGGTTTTTTGGAAGGGACATCCTGCGTGACACTGCAGTGCCACTCCTAGATGTGCCCGGTGTTTGTGTCGGCCACTAGGGTCGCTAATCTTACTCACACAGCTACCTCATTGCGCCTCTTTTTTTCTTTGCGTCATGTGCTGTTTGGGGAGGGTTTTTTGGAAGGGACATCCTGCGTGACACTGCAGTGCCACTCCTAGATGGGCCCGGTGTTTGTGTCGGCCACTAGGGTCGCTAATCTTACTCACACAGTCAGCTACCTCATTGCGCCTCTTTTTTTCTTTGCGTCATGTGCTGTTTGGGGAGGGTTTTTTGGAAGGGCCATCCTGCGTGACACTGCAGTGCCACTCCTAGATGGGCCCGGTGTTTGTGTCGGCCACTAGGGTCGCTAATCTTACTCACACAGCTACCTCATTGCGCCTCTTTTTTTCTTTGCGTCATGTGCTGTTTGGGGAGGGTTTTTTGGAAGGGCCATCCTGCGTGACACTGCAGTGCCACTCCTAGATGGGCCCGGTGTTTGTGTCGGCCACTAGGGTCGCTAATCTTACTCACACAGCTACCTCATTGCGCCTCTTTTTTTCTTTGCGTCATGTGCTGTTTGGGGAGGGTTTTTTGGAAGGGCCATCCTGCGTGACACTGCAGTGCCACTCCTAGATGGGCCCGGTGTTTGTGTCGGCCACTAGGGTCGCTAATCTTACTCACACAGCTACCTCATTGCGCCTCTTTTTTTCTTTGCGTCATGTGCTGTTTGGGGAGGGTTTTTTGGAAGGGACATCCTGCGTGACACTGCAGTGCCACTCCTAGATGGGCCCGGTGTTTGTGTCGGCCACTAGGGTCGCTTATCTTACTCACACAGCGACCTCGGTGCAAATTATAGGACTAAAAATAATATTGTGAGGTGTGAGGTATTCAGAATAGACTGAAAATGAGTGTAAATTATGGTTTTTGAGGTTAATAATACTTTGGGATCAAAATGACCCCCAAATTCTATGATTTAAGCTGTTTTTTAGTGTTTTTGGAAAAAAACACCCGAATCCAAAACACACCCGAATCCGACAAAAATAATTCGGTGAGGTTTTGCCAAAACGCGTTCGAACCCAAAACACGGCCGCGGAACCGAACCCAAAACCAAAACACAAAACCCGAAAAATTTCAGGCGCTCATCTCTACGATACACACAGTGACTCAGTCACATACCATATCTGTGTGCACTGCTCAGCCCAGTGTGCTGCATCAATGTATATATATATCTGACTGTGCTCAGCTCACACAGCTTATAATTGTGGGGGAGATTGGGGAGCACTGCAGTGCCAGTTATAGGTTATAGCATGAGCCAGGAGTACATAATATTATATTAAAATTAAACAGTGCACACTTTTGCTGCAGGAGTGCCACTGCCAGTGTGACTAGTGACCAGTGACCTGACCACCAGTATATATAATATTAGTAGTATACTATCTCTTTATCAACCAGTCTATATTAGCAGCAGACACAGTACAGTGCGGTAGTTCACGGCTGTGGCTACCTCTGTGTCGGCACTCGGCAGCCCGTCCATAATTGTATATACCACCTAACCGTGGTTTTTTTTTCTTTCTTTATACATACATACTAGTTACGAGTATACTATCTCTTTATCAACCAGTCTATATATTAGCAGCAGACACAGTACAGTGCGGTAGTTCACGGCTGTGGCTACCTCTGTGTCGGCACTCGGCAGCCCGTCCATAATTGTATATACCACCTAACCGTGGTTTTTTTTTCTTTCTTTATACATACATACTAGTTACGAGTATACTATCTCTTTATCAACCAGTCTATATATTAGCAGCAGACACAGTACAGTGCGGTAGTTCACGGCTGTGGCTACCTCTGTGTCGGCACTCGGCAGCCCGTCCATAATTGTATATACCACCTAACCGTGGTTTTTTTTTCTTTCTTTATACATACATACTAGTTACGAGTATACTATCTCTTTATCAACCAGTCTATATTAGCAGCAGACACAGTACAGTGCGGTAGTTCACGGCTGTGGCTACCTCTGTGTCGGCACTCGGCAGCCCGTCCATAATTGTATATACCACCTAACCGTGGTTTTTTTTTCTTTCTTTATACATACATACTAGTTACGAGTATACTATCTCTTTATCAACCAGTCTATATATTAGCAGCAGACACAGTACAGTGCGGTAGTTCACGGCTGTGGCTACCTCTGTGTCGGCACTCGGCAGCCCGTCCATAATTGTATATACCACCTAACCGTGTTTTTTTTTTCTTTCTTTATACATACATACTAGTTACGAGTATACTATCTCTTTATCAACCAGTCTATATATTAGCAGCAGACACAGTACAGTGCGGTAGTTCACGGCTGTGGCTACCTCTGTGTCGGCACTCGGCAGCCCGTCCATAATTGTATATACCACCTAACCGTGGTTTTTTTTTCTTTCTTTATACATACATACTAGTTACGAGTATACTATCTCTTTATCAACCAGTCTATATTAGCAGCAGACACAGTACAGTGCGGTAGTTCACGGCTGTGGCTACCTCTGTGTCGGCACTCGGCAGCCCGTCCATAATTGTATATACCACCTAACCGTGGTTTTTTTTTCTTTCTTTATACATACATACTAGTTACGAGTATACTATCTCTTTATCAACCAGTCTATATATTAGCAGCAGACACAGTACAGTGCGGTAGTTCACGGCTGTGGCTACCTCTGTGTCGGCACTCGGCAGCCCGTCCATAATTGTATATACCACCTAACCGTGGTTTTTTTTTCTTTCTTTATACATACATACTAGTTACGAGTATACTATCTCTTTATCAACCAGTCTATATATTAGCAGCAGACACAGTACAGTGCGGTAGTTCACGGCTGTGGCTACCTCTGTGTCGGCACTCGGCAGCCCGTCCATAATTGTATATACCACCTAACCGTGGTTTTTTTTTCTTTCTTTATACATACATACTAGTTACGAGTATACTATCTCTTTATCAACCAGTCTATATTAGCAGCAGACACAGTACAGTGCGGTAGTTCACGGCTGTGGCTACCTCTGTGTCGGCACTCGACAGCCCGTCCATAATTGTATATACCACCTAACCGTGGTTTTTTTTTCTTTCTTTATACATACATACTAGTTACGAGTATACTATCTCTTTATCAACCAGTCTATATATTAGCAGCAGACACAGTACAGTGCGGTAGTTCACGGCTGTGGCTACCTCTGTGTCGGCACTCGGCAGCCCGTCCATAATTGTATATACCACGTAACCGTGGTTTTTCTTTCTTTCTTTATACATACATACTAGTTACGAGTATACTATCTCTTTATCAACCAGTCTATATTAGCAGCAGACACAGTACAGTACGGTAGTTCACGGCTGTGGCTACCTCTGTGTCTGCACTCGGCAGGCAGTCCATAATTGTATACTAGTATCCATCTCCATTGTTTACCTGAGGTGCCTTTTAGTTGTGCCTATTAAAATATGGAGAACAAAAATGTTGAGGTTCCAAAATTAGGGAAAGATCAAGATCCACTTCCACCTCGTGCTGAAGCTGCTGCCACTAGTCATGGCCGAGACGATGAAATGCCAGCAACGTCGTCTGCCAAGGCCGATGCCCAATGTCATAGTACAGAGCATGTCAAATCCAAAACACCAAATATCAGAAAAAAAAGGACTCCAAAACCTAAAATAAAATTGTCGGAGGAGAAGCGTAAACTTGCCAATATGCCATTTACGACACGGAGGGGCAAGGAACGGCTGAGGCCCTGGCCTATGTTCATGGCTAGTGGTTCAGCTTCACATGAGGATGGAAGCACTCAGCCTCTCGCTAGAAAAATGAAAAGACTCAAGCTGGCAAAAGCAGCACAGCAAAGAACTGTGCATTCTTCGAAATCCCAAATCCACAAGGAGAGTCCAATTGTGTCGGTTGCGATGCCTGACCTTCCCAACACTGGACGTGAAGAGCATGCGCCTTCCACCATTTGCACGCCCCCTGCAAGTGCTGGAAGGAGCACCCGCAGTCCAGTTCCTGATAGTCAGATTGAAGATGTCAGTGTTGAAGTACACCAGGATGAGGAGGATATGGGTGTTGCTGGCGCTGGGGAGGAAATTGACCAGGAGGATTCTGATGGTGAGGTGGTTTGTTTAAGTCAGGCACCCGGGGAGACACCTGTTGTCCGTGGGAGGAATATGGCCGTTGACATGCCAGGTGAAAATACCAAAAAAATCAGCTCTTCGGTGTGGAGGTATTTCACCAGAAATGCGGACAACAGGTGTCAAGCCGTGTGTTCCCTTTGTCAAGCTGTAATAAGTAGGGGTAAGGACGTTAACCACCTCGGAACATCCTCCCTTATACGTCACCTGCAGCGCATTCATAATAAGTCAGTGACAAGTTCAAAAACTTTGGGTGACAGCGGAAGCAGTCCACTGACCAGTAAATCCCTTCCTCTTGTAACCAAGCTCACGCAAACCACCCCACCAACTCCCTCAGTGTCAATTTCCTCCTTCCCCAGGAATGCCAATAGTCCTGCAGGCCATGTCACTGGCAATTCTGACGAGTCCTCTCCTGCCTGGGATTCCTCCGATGTATCCTTGCGTGTAACGCCTACTGCTGCTGGCGCTGCTGTTGTTGCCGCTGGGAGTCGATGGTCATCCCAGAGGGGAAGTCGTAAGCCCACTTGTACTACTTCCAGTAAGCAATTGACTGTTCAACAGTCCTTTGCGAGGAAGATGAAATATCACAGCAGTCATCCTACTGCAAAGCGGATAACTGAGGCCTTGACAACTATGTTGGTGTTAGACGTGCGTCCGGTATCCGCCGTTAGTTCACAGGGAACTAGACAATTTATTGAGGCAGTGTGCCCCCGTTACCAAATACCATCTAGGTTCCACTTCTCTAGGCAGGCGATACCGAGAATGTACACGGACGTCAGAAAAAGACTCACCAGTGTCCTAATAAATGCAGTTGTACCCAATGTCCACTTAACCACGGACATGTGGACAAGTGGAGCAGGGCAGGGTCAGGACTATATGACTGTGACAGCCCACTGGGTAGATGTATGGACTCCCGCCGCAAGAACAGCAGCGGCGGCACCAGTAGCAGCATCTCGCAAACGCCAACTCTTTCCTAGGCAGGCTACGCTTTGTATCACCGCTTTCCAGAATACGCACACAGCTGAAAACCTCTTACGGCAACTGAGGAAGATCATCGCGGAATGGCTTACCCCAATTGGACTCTCCTGTGGATTTGTGGCATCGGACAACGCCAGCAATATTGTGTGTGCATTAAATATGGGCAAATTCCAGCACGTCCCATGTTTTGCACATACCTTGAATTTGGTGGTGCAGAATTTTTTAAAAAACGACAGGGGCGTGCAAGAGATGCTGTCGGTGGCCAGAAGAATTGCGGGACACTTTCGGCGTACAGGCACCACGTACAGAAGACTGGAGCACCACCAAAAACTACTGAACCTGCCCTGCCATCATCTGAAGCAAGAAGTGGTAACGAGGTGGAATTCAACCCTCTATATGCTTCAGAGGTTGGAGGAGCAGCAAAAGGCCATTCAAGCCTATACAATTGAGCACGATATAGTAGGTGGAATGCACCTGTCTCAAGCGAAGTGGAGAATGATTTCAACGTTGTGCAAGGTTCTGATGCCCTTTGAACTTGCCACACGTGAAGTCAGTTCAGACACTGCCAGCCTGAGTCAGGTCATTCCCCTCATCAGGCTTTTGCAGAAGAAGCTGGAGACATTGAAGGAGGAGCTAACACGGAGCGATTCCGCTAGGCATGTGGGACTTGTGGATGGAGCCCTTAATTCGCTTAACAAGGATTCACGGGTGGTCAATCTGTTGAAATCAGAGCACTACATTTTGGCCACCGTGCTCGATCCTAGATTTAAAGCCTACCTTGGATCTCTCTTTCCGGCAGACACAAGTCTGCTGGGGTTGAAAGACCTGCTGGTGACAAAATTGTCAAGTCAAGCGGAACGCGACCTGTCAACATCTCCTCCTTCACATTCTCCCGCAACTGGGGGTGCGAGGAAAAGGCTCAGAATTCCGAGCCCACCCGCTGGCGGTGATGCAGGGCAGTCTGGAGCGACTGCTGATGCTGACATCAGGTCCGGACTGAAGGACCTGACAACGATTACGGACATGTCGTCTACTGTCACTGCATATGATTCTCTCAACATTGATAGAATGGTGGAGGATTATATGAGTGACCGCATCCAAGTAGGCACGTCACACAGTCCGTACTTATACTGGCAGGAAAAAGAGGCAATTTGGAGGCCCTTGCACAAACTGGCTTTATTCTACCTAAGTTGCCCTCCCACAAGTGTGTACTCCGAAAGAGTGTTTAGTGCCGCCGCTCACCTTGTCAGCAATCGGCGTACGAGGTTACATCCAGAAAATGTGGAGAAGATGATGTTCATTAAAATGAATTATAATCAATTCCTCCGCGGAGACATTGACCAGCAGCAATTGCCTCCACAAAGTACACAGGGAGCTGAGATGGTGGATTCCAGTGGGGACGAATTGATAATCTGTGAGGAGGGGGATGTACACGGTGATATATCGGAGGGTGATGATGAGGTGGACATCTTGCCTCTGTAGAGCCAGTTTGTGCAAGGAGAGATTAATTGCTTCTTTTTTGGGGGGGTCCAAACCAACCCGTCATATCAGTCACAGTCGTGTGGCAGACCCTGTCACTGAAATGATGGGTTGGTTAAAGTGTGCATGTCCTGTTTTGTTTATACAACATAAGGGTGGGTGGGAGGGCCCAAGGACAATTCCATCTTGCACCTCTTTTTTCTTTTCTTTTTCTTTGCATCATGTGCTGATTGGGGAGAGTTTTTTGGAAGGGACATCCTGCGTGACACTGCAGTGCCACTCCTAAATGGGCCCGGTGTTTGTGTCGGCCACTAGGGTCGCTAATCTTACTCACACAGTCAGCTACCTCATTGCGCCTCTTTTTTTCTTTGCGTCATGTGCTGTTTGGGGAGGGTTTTTTGGAAGGGACATCCTGCGTGACACTGCAGTGCCACTCCTAGATGGGCCCGGTGTTTGTGTCGGCCACTAGGGTCGCTAATCTTACTCACACAGCTACCTCATTGCGCCTCTTTTTTTCTTTGCGTCATGTGCTGTTTGGGGAGGGTTTTTTGGAAGGGACATCCTGCGTGACACTGCAGTGCCACTCCTAGATGGGCCCGGTGTTTGTGTCGGCCACTAGGGTCGCTAATCTTACTCACACAGCTACCTCATTGCGCCTCTTTTTTTCTTTGCGTCATGTGCTGTTTGGGGAGGGTTTTTTGGAAGGGACATCCTGCGTGACACTGCAGTGCCACTCCTAAATGGGCCCGGTGTTTGTGTCGGCCACTAGGGTCGCTAATCTTACTCACACAGTCAGCTACCTCATTGCGCCTCTTTTTTTCTTTGCGTCATGTGCTGTTTGGGGAGGGTTTTTTGGAAGGGACATCCTGCGTGACACTGCAGTGCCACTCCTAGATGGGCCCGGTGTTTGTGTCGGCCACTAGGGTCGCTAATCTTACTCACACAGCTACCTCATTGCGCCTCTTTTTTTCTTTGCGTCATGTGCTGTTTGGGGAGGGTTTTTTGGAAGGGACATCCTGCGTGACACTGCAGTGCCACTCCTAGATGGGCCCGGTGTTTGTGTCGGCCACTAGGGTCGCTAATCTTACTCACACAGCTACCTCATTGCGCCTCTTTTTTTCTTTGCGTCATGTGCTGTTTGGGGAGGGTTTTTTGGAAGGGACATCCTGCGTGACACTGCAGTGCCACTCCTAGATGGGCCCGGTGTTTGTGTCGGCCACTAGGGTCGCTTATCTTACTCACACAGCGACCTCGGTGCAAATTTTAGGACTAAAAATAATATTGTGAGGTGTGAGGTATTCAGAATAGACTGAAAATGAGTGTAAATTATGGTTTTTGAGGTTAATAATACTTTGGGATCAAAATGACCCCCAAATTCTATGATTTAAGCTGTTTTTTAGTGTTTTTTGAAAAAAACACCCGAATCCAAAACACACCCGAATCCGACAAAAAAAATTCGGTGAGGTTTTGCCAAAACGCGTTCGAACCCAAAACACGGCCGCGGAACCGAACCCAAAACCAAAACACAAAACCCGAAAAATTTCAGGCGCTCATCTCTAATCATCAGTGCTCAGTATCATCAGTGCTCAGTGTCTTGTGGTGCTCAATAATACTACATTACTAATACTAGTACAGTGTCTTGTGCTAATCGTGCTGCTCAGTGTCAGTTCTCCATAGTATCATCAGTGCTCAGTATTATCAGTGCTCAGTATCATCAGTGCTCAGTATTATCAGTGCTCAGTATCATCAGTGCTCAGTATCAGTGCTCAGTATCATCGGTGCTCAGTATCAACAGTGCTCAGTATAATCAGTGCTCAGTATCATCAGTGCTCAGTATCATCAGTGCACAGTATCACTGCTCATTGTCTTGTGGTGCTCAGTAATACTACATTACTAATACTAGTACAGTGTCTTGTGCTAATCGTGTTGCTCAGTGTCAGTTCTCCATAGTATCATCAGTGCTCAGTATCATCAGTGCTCAGTATCATCAGTGCTCAGTATAATCAGTGCTCAGTATCATCAGTGCACAGTATAACCAGTGCTCAGTATAATCAGTGCTCAGTATCATCAGTGCTCAGTATTATCAGTGCTCAGTATCATCAGTGCTCAGTATCAGTGCTCAGTATCATCGGTGCTCAGTATCAACAGTGCTCAGTATAATCAGTGCTCAGTATCATCAGTGCTCAGTATCATCAGTGCTCAGTATCATCAGTGCACAGTATCACTGCTCATTGTCTTGTGGTGCTCAGTAATACTACATTACTAATACTAGTACAGTGTCTTGTGCTAATCGTGTTGCTCAGTGTCAGTTCTCCATAGTATCATCAGTGCTCAGTATCATCAGTGCTCAGTATCATCAGTGCTCAGTATAATCAGTGCTCAGTATCATCAGTGCACAGTATAACCAGTGCTCAGTATAATCAGTGCTCAGTATCATCAGTGCTCAGTATAATCAGTGCTCAGTATCATCAGTGCTCAGTATCATCAGTGCTCAGTATCATCAGTGCTAAGTGTCATGTGGTGCTCAGTAATACTACATTACGAATACTAGTACAGTGTCTTGTGCTGCATCTTGCTGCTGTAGGGTGCTGTGGTCGTGTCCTGTCACTGTGCATAGGTCATCATCATTCCAGTCACAGTGGTATCTGGAATCTATCTAGTGGTATCTAATTCCAGACATTACTGCCGTCTAATTCCAGATATATTACTGGCATATAATTCCACACATTAAAAAATGGAGAACAAAAATTTGGAGGGTAAAATAGGGAAAGATCAAGATCCACTTCCACCTCGTGCTGAAGCTGCTGCCACTAGCCATGGCAGAGACGATGAAATGCCATCAATGCCCAATGTCATAGTAGAGGGCATGTAAAATCCAAAAAGCAAAAGTTCAGTAAAATGACCCAAAAATCTAAATTAAAATCATCTGAGGAGAAGCGTAAACTTGCCAATATGCCATTTACGACACGGAGTGGCAAGGAACGGCTGAGGCCCTGGCCTATGTTCATGGCTAGTGGTTCAGATTCACATGAGGATGGAAGCACTCATCCTCTCGCTAGAAAAATGAAAAGAGTTAAGCTGGCAAAAGCACAGCAAAGAACTGTGCGTTCTTCTAAATCACAAATCCCCAAGGAGAGTCCAATTGTGTCGGTTGCGATGCCTGACCTTCCCAACACTGGACGGGAAGAGCTTGCGCTTTCCACCATTTGCACGCCCCCTGCAAGTGCTGGAAGGAGCACCCGCAGTCCAGTTCCTGATAGTCAAATTGAAGATGTCACTGTTGATGTACACCAGGATGAGGATATGGGTGTTGCTGGCGCTGGGGAGGAAGTTGACGAGGAGGTGATGTGGTTTGTGATGAGAATGAAGGAGGAGCTAAAGAGGAGCGATTCCGCTAGGCATGTGGGACTTGTGGATGGAGCCCTTCATTCGCTTAACCAGGATTCATGGGTGGTCAATTTGTTGAAATCAGAGCACTACAGTTTGGACACCGTGATCGGTCCTAGGTTTAAAGCCTACGTTGTATCTCTCTTTCCGGCAGACACAAGTCTGCAGATGTTCAAAGACCTGCTGGTGAGACAATTGTCAAGTCAAGCGGGACATGACCCGCCAACAGCTCCTCCTTCATTTTCTACCGCCACTGGAGCTGCCAGGAAAAGGATAACATTTCCAAAACCACCCACTGGTGGTGATGCAGCGCAGTCAGGAGCAAGTGCTGACATCTGGTCCGGACTGAAGGACCTGCCAACGATTACTGACATGTCGTCTACTGTCACTGCATATGATTTTGTCACCATCGAAAGAATGGTGGAGGATTATATGAGTGACAGCATCCAAGTAGGCATGTCAGACAGTCCGTACGTATTCTGGCAGGAAAAAGAGGCAATTTGGGTGCCCTTGCACAAACTGGCTTTATTTTACCTAAGTTGCCCCCCCCTCCAGTGTGTACTCCGAAAGAGTGTTTAGATCAGCTGGTCACCTTCTCAACGATAGGCATAGGAGGTTACTTCCACTAAATGTGGAGAAGATGATGTTCATCAAAATGAATTATAATAAATTCCTCCATGGAGACATTCACCAGCAATTGCCTCCAGAAAGTACACAGGGACCTGTGATGGTGGATTCCAGTGGGGATGAATTAATACTCTGTGAGGAGGAGGATGTACGCAGTGAAAGGGGTGAGGAATCGGACGATGAGGAGGTGGACATCTTGCCTCTGTAGAGCCAGTTTGTGCAAGGAGAGATTGATTGCTTCTGTTTTGGTGGGGGCCCAAACCAACCAGTCATTTCAGCCACAGTCGTGTGGCAGACCCTTTCGCTGAAATGATTGGTTTGTTAAAGTGTGCATGTCCTATTTATACAACATAAGGGTGGGTGGGAGGGCCCAAGGACAATTCCATCTTGCACCTCTTTTTTTATTTATTATTTGCATCATGTGCTGTTTGGGGACTATTTTTTGAAGTGCCATCCTGTCTGACACTGCAGTGCCACTCCTAGATGGGCTAGATGTTTGTGCCGCCCACTTGGATCGCTTAGCTTAGTAATCCAGCGACCTCGGGGCAAATTTTAAGACTAAAAATAATATGGGCCCTCATTCCGAGTTGTTCGCTCGCAAGCTGCTTTTCGCAGCATTACACCCGCTAAGCCGCCGCCCTCTGGGAGTGTATCTTAGCTTAGCAGAATTGCGAACGAAGTATTCGCAATATTGCGAAAATATTTTTCTGTGCAGTTTCTGAGTAGCTCGAGACTTACTCTTCCAGTGCGATCAGTTCAGTGCTTGTCGTTCCTGGTTTGACGTCACAAACACACCCAGCGTTCGCCCAGACACTCCCCCGTTTCTCCAGCCACTCCCGCGTTTTTCCCAGAAACGGCAGCGTTTTTTCACACACACCCATAAAACGGACAGTTTCCGCCCAGAAACACCCACTTCCTGTCAATCAAACTCCGATCACCAGAACGAAGAAAAAACCTCGTAATGCCGTGAGTAAAATACCAAACTTCTTAGCAAATTTACTTGGCGCAGTCGCAGTGCGAACATTGCGCATGCGCAATTAGCGGAAAATCGCTGCGATGCGAAGAAAAGTACCGAGCGAACAACTCGGAATGAGGGCCATTGTGAGGTGTTTAGAATAGACTGGAAATGAGTGGAAATTATTGTTATTGAGGTTAATAATACTGTAGGATCCCAATTACCCCCAAATTCTATGATTTTAGCTGTTTTTGAGTTTTTTTTTTAAAAAACACCCGAATCCAAAACGCATCCGAATCCGACAAAAATCCGAAAGGGTGGTTTTGCCAAAACGCGTCTGAATCCAAAACATGACAGCGGACCCGAATCCAAAACCAAAACGCAAAACACGAAAAATGCCCGCTGCACATCTATAGTTCTACAGTATATCTGATAGCTAGAGATCCACCAGATTCTGAGAATTGTTTGTTCTGTAGGGTGGAAATCATTTTCAGTTTGTCTGCAGATTAAAAGACTAATTGAAAGGCATTATGATCTATATAAATAATCTATTGATTATGTAACTTTAATTAATGCATTACCCCCTTTTATTGTAGCTTGCACCATTTATAAAGAGCAAAATCTTCACTCCAAAAGTTTTGCGCCCACCATATATCTTGATGTGCACAAGTGCTGCATAATTTTTGCCAGTGCCAGTGGTTGGTAATCCAGATGGCAACATTTGCAATGGAACAGCAGTTTGCTACTGCTGATGGGAGTGAAGTGGAGCCAGGGAGTTATTTCCAGCAATGCTATCAGTCTGTGACATCACCGGGCGACTCCCACAAGGCCACACCCTTTCTCCAAAGTCATGCCCCTTTTCGGAGTAATAATGGTCAAACCAGGTGCCACTGGCCATGGTTCTGCCACTGCTTGTACGACAGGTGTGGTGGCTTCAACGGTGTCTTCCATGTCTGTTAGTGACATCATAATGACTTCAGGCTGATCCTACAGCATTTCCCGCAGGGAGTACCCTTGAACCTAACCCTTAACGCTATCCCTCCCCTTAGTTCCTTACGCTAACCTGCCCACTTACCTCTTGCACTAACATTTCCGCCAGTGTGTAATTCTAACCCTCCACTGCCATAGGCTACCAATAACCCTCCGCTCCCTGTAGAATGCTGACATTTTACATGTCAACATTGTGCAGATGTCGACACGATCCATGTTGACATTTCAGCAATATCAATATAATAACTGTTAACATTGTAATGTTGACTTTGATTGTTGACATTTTAACTGTTTCCCAGATAAAGAACCCACCAGGCTACTGTAACCATGTCCTGAGCCATCTAGTGGCCAGTTTGTGTTGGGTAACCTATTGTAGCATTTATATGTGGGATGCAGTCAGCATGCTGGCGTTCAAAATACTGGCGCTGGAATCCTGACATGCGGTCAAAATGCCAGCACTGGAACGCCGACATCGATTAGAATATGGACACCGGAATCCCGACCACCGACATCCAGAACGTAAGTATGTTGGGGTCTCCTACATTTTAACAGTGGGGAAGGGTGGGTCAGGAGGTTAGATTTAAGCTGTGGGGCGAGGGTTAGGTTGCTGGGAGGGGGAGCGTTAGGATAGGTTATGGGGGGAGGGTTAGGCTGCTAGGATAGGAAGGGTTAGGATTGCCTGTGGGGAGGAGGGTTAGGGTTAGGCTACTGGGAGGGGGAGGGTTAGGAAAGGCTGTGGGGAGGAGAGTTAGGGTAAAGTTACTGGGAGGGGGAGGGTTAGGATTGGCTGTGGGGAGGAGGGTTAGGCTGCGGGGAGGGGGAGCGTTAGGATAGGCTGTGGGGAAGAGGGTTAGGCTGCTGGGAGGGGGAGGGTTAGGACTGGCTGTGGGGGGAGGGTTAGGCTGCTGGGAGGGGGGGGTTAGGACTGGCTGTGGGGGGAGGGTTAGGCTGCTGGGAGGGTTAGGATTGGCTGTGGGGAGGAGCGTTAGGGTTAGGCTGCTGGGAGGGGGGTTTAGGATAGGCTGTGGGGAGGAGGGTTAGGGTTAGTCTGCTGGGAGGGGGAGGGTTATGATTGGCTGTGGGGAGGAGGGTTAGGCTGCTGGGAGTGGGAGGGTTAGAATAGACTGTGGGGAGGAGGCTTAGGCTGTGGGGAGGGGGAGGGTTAGGATTGGCTGTGGGGAAGAGGGGTAGGCTGCTGGGAGGAAGAGGGTTAGGATTGGCTGTGGGGTGGAGGGTTAGGGTTATGCTGCTGGGAGTGGGAGGGTTAGGTTTGGCTGTGGGGAGGAGGGTTAGGCTGTGGGGAGGGGGAGGGTTAGGATTGGCTGTGGGGAAGAGGGTTATGCTGCTGGGAGGGGGAGGGTTAGGTTTGGCTGTGGGGAGGAGGGCTAGGGTTAGGCTGCTGGGAGGGGGGTTTAGGATAGGCTGTGGGGAGGAGGGTTAGGCTGCTGGTAGGGGGAGAGTTAGGGTTATGCTGCTGGTAGGGGGAGTGTTAGGATTGGCTGTGGGGAGGAGGGTTAGGGTTATGCTGCTGGGAGGGGGAGGGTTAGGTTTGGCTGTGGGGAGGAGGGTTAGGTTGTGGGGAGGGGGAGGGTTAGGATAGGCTGTGAGGAGGAGGGTTAGGGTTAGGCTGCTGGAGGGGGAGGGTTAGGATAGGCTGTGGGTAGGAGGGTTAGGGTTAGGCTGCTGGGAGGGGGAGGGTTAGGATAGGCTGTGGGGAGGAGGGTTAGAGTTAGTCTGTTGGGAGTGGGAGGGTAGGAATTGGCTTTGGTGAGGAGGGTTAGGCTGCAGCGAGGGGGAGGGTTAGTATAGGCTGTGGGGAGGAGGAGGGTCAGGATAGACTGTGGAGAAGAGGGTTAGGCTGCGGGGAGGTGGAGGGTTAGGATATGCTGTGGGTAGGAGGGTAAGGTTAGGCTGCTGGGAGGGGGAGGGTTAGGATAGGCTGTGGGGAGGAGGGTTAGGGTTATGCTGCTGGGAGGGGGAGGGTTAGGATTGGCTGTGGGGAGGAGGGTTAGGGTTATGCTGCTGGGAGGGGGAGGGTTAGGTTTGGCTGTGGGGAGGAGGGTTAGGTTGTGGGGAGGGGGAGGGTTAGGATAGGCTGTGAGGAGGAGGGTTAGGGTTAGGCTGCTGGGAGGGGGAGGGTTAGGATAGGCTGTGGGTAGGAGGGTTAGGGTTAGGCTGCTGGGAGGGGGAGGGTTAGGATAGGCTGTGGGGAGGAGGGTTAGGGTTAGTCTGTTGGGAGTGGGAGGGTTAGAATTGTCTTTGGTGAGGAGGGTTAGGTTGCAGTGAGGGGGAGGGTTAGTATAGGCTGTGGGGAGGAGGAGGGTCAGGATAGACTGTGGGGAAGAGGGTTAGGCTGCGGGGAGGGGGAGGGTTAGGATAGGCTGTGGGTAGGAGGGTTAGGGTTAGGCTGCTGGGAGGGGGAGGGTTAGGATAGGCTGTGGGGAGGAGGGTTAGGGTTAGTCTGTTGGGAGTGGGAGGGTTAGAATTGTCTTTGGTGAGGAGGGTTAGGCTGCAGTGAGGGGGAGGGTTAGTATAGGCTGTGGGGAGGAGGAGGGTCAGGAGAGACTGTGGAGAAGAGGGTTAGGTTGCTGGGAGGGGGAGGGTTAGAATTGGCTTTGGTGAGGAGGGTTAGGCTGCAGTGAGGGGGAGGGTTAGTATAGGCTGTGGGGAGGAGGAGGGTCAGGATAGACTGTGGGGAAGAGGGTTAGGCTGCGGGGAGGGGTGGGTTAGGATAGGTTGTGAGGAGCAGAGTTAGGCTGCTGGGAGGGGGAAGATTAGATTAAGGCACAACCAGGGAGAGATAGGGTTAGGCTGCCTGGGGGAAGGTTAGGGTTAGGCTGCAGGAAGGGAGGATTAGGGCTGGGGGGGGTAGGGTAAGCATACTTACCTAACCCCTTTCGGGATCCTGACAATCGGTATGCTGGTGTTGGATTTATGACTGCCGGTATCCTATATCACACCCTTTATAAGCATATACTGTATGTTATGTATCACAGTTTTGTTATTAATTCTCAGTGTAATCACAAACGTTGTGCTGAGGTAAATCATAAGTACAGTAAAATGGGAAATTAGCCAAATCACGCCCACGGAAATACCCTGAGGTTAATGTGCAGAAACTTCCAACATTGCAGGAACCTTAATAACATGAGTGTCCCAGTACTGCGATGCTCCGGGACAGTCTGCCCGGTACTGAGTGTCCTGTATATCAATCCATCATCTTAACGTGCTGGATGCATGAACAGGACCATGAAATTAATTATTGCTTCTGAAACATTCATTAAATTTCCCATTTAATATTTACATTACAATTAAGATGCAGATGATTAAAGAACAAAAATTGTTCTTTAATCATCTGCAATAAGTCTGGTGTCGGTATTACAGATGATGCCCCTTCAATAATATTGAAAACTGCTACAGTGTTATCTTGATTCAGTTGTTAAACTGTCATTCTGTATCACAATGTTGTGTCACACAATTAGCTGAGTGTTCTAATTACCTTACATTAGACATCAAACTGGGAAAGCGCAGACATACAGTATAGAGCATTCAGCACTTATAGACAGGGACATGACTCATTGTGTGTATGGTATATGACTCAGTACATGGTGTATGATATATGGCTCAGTACATGGTGTGTATGGAATATGACTCAGTACATGGTGTGTATGGAATATTACTGACGGTGGGAGTAGTGCATAGCGATAGTGACAGTAATGATTCGTGGTTAGATACTTGTTTAAGTGTAGAAGTAGTCAGGGAGAGATTACGTAAAATAGAGATTAATAAATCCCCTGGCCCAGACGGACTTCATCCGAGGGTTCTTATGGATCTTAGGTCACAACTAGCAAGACCCCTGTACTTGATTTTCAATAGTTCAAATAGATCTGGCATGGTACCGAAGTATTGGCGTATAGCGGAGGTAGTGCCATTATTTAAAAAGGGATCCAAAAATCATCCGGGTAACTACAGGCCGATTTGTTTGACATCTATAGTGGGGAAAATATTGGAAGGAATTCTAAGGGATAGCATAAAGGAGTATCTGCAGACCACTAAGATTATTAGCAAGAACCAGCATGGGTTTGTGAGGGACAGGTCATGTCAAACTAACTTAGTTAACTTCTATGAGGAAGTGAGCGACAATCTTGACCAATGAAAAGCAGTGGATGTGGTCTACTTAGATTTTGCAAAAGCCTTCGATACAGTGCCTCACAGGAGACTGATCATCAAATTAAAGGAGCTTGGCCTAGGAAAAACTGTTTGTACATGGATAAGTAACTGGCTGGAAAACAGGGTACAGTGAGTAGTGGTCAACGGGAAGTCCTCACCTGGACCCCAGTAGTCAGCGGAATACCACAAGGGTCCGTACTCGGGCCACTACTGTTCAACATATTTATCAATGACCTAGAAATAGGCCTGGAAAGCACAGTGTCAATCTTTGCAGATGATACTTAACTGTGTAGGGTAATAAATTCAAAAATAGATGTGAAGTCTCTGCAGAATGACTTATATAAACCTTAAATCTGGGCGTGTAAATGGAGAATGAGGTTCAATATAGAAAAATGCAAGGTTATGCATTTCAGGACTAAAAACAAACTTGCATCCTACATATTAAACGGAGAAAGTCTAGGGGTAACAGTTTTGGAAAAGGATTTGGGGGTACTCATTGATAATAAACTTAATAACCGTATACAATGTCAAAGCGCAGTAAAGAAGGCAAGTAAGGTGTTAGCGTACATAAAACGGGGAATTGAGACAAGGGACGAGGACGTAATCCTGCCGCTGTACAAATCATTGGTACGTCTGCACCTGGAATATTGTGTTCAGTTTTGGGCACCACTGTATAAAAAAGATATCGATAAACTCGAGAGGGTTCAAAGGCGAGCTACTAAATTGATTAAAGGGCTAGAGGGACTGGATTACGAGGAAAGGCTTACTAGGTTGAACATGTATACACTGGAAAAGAGGCGCCTAAGAGGAGACATTATTAATGTCTTCAAATATGTAAAGGGGCACTACAAAGAGTTAGCAGAGGAATTATTTATTAAAAGAACACTGTTTAGGACACGCGGGCACTCGCTGACGCTGGAGGAGAGAAAATTCCGCACGCAACGGAGGAAAGGGTTCTTCACTGTTAGGGCAATAAGGATTTGGAACTCCTTGCCAGGGAAGGTGGTAATGGTGGACTCTGTAAATGCATTTAAAAGGGGATTAGATGGATTTCTGATTGAAAAGGATATCCAAGGTTACAACACTTAAAATATTGAAGTTTTTTATCCGGGTGTAACGTGATTTGTAGTTGTTAACTAGTCAAAAAACATTACTTCAGCAGGTACATTATATTTAACTCAACTTAATACAAAATACAGGATGAATGCGATGGGCATTTTGCCTCTTTTCAACCTCGAATACTATGTTACTATGTTGCTATGTTACTCAGTACATGGTGTGCATAGTATATGACAATACATGGTGTGCATGGTATATGACTCAGCACATGGTGTGTATGGTATATGACTCAGTACATGGTGTGTGTGGTATATGACTCAGTACATGGTGTGTGTGGTATATGACTCAGTACATGGTGTGTATGGTATCTGACTCAGTACATGGTGTGTGTGGTATATGACTCAGTACATGGTGTGCATGGTATATGACTCAGTACATGGTGTGTGTGGTATATGACTCAGTACATGGTGTGCATGGTATATGACTCAATACATTGTGTGTATGGTATATGACTCAGTACATGGTGTGTATGGTATATGACTCAGTACATGGTGTGTGTGGTATATGACTCAGTACATGGTGTGTGTGGTATATGACTCAGTACATGGTGTGTATGGTATCTGACTCAGTACATGGTGTGTGTGGTATATGACTCAGTATATGGTGTGTGTGGTATATGACTCAGTATATGGTGTGTGTGGTATATGACTCAGTATATGGTGTGTGTGTGGTATATGACTCAGTATATGGTGTGTGTGGTATATGACTCAGTATATGGTGTGTGTGGTATATGACTCAGTATATGGTGTGTGTGGTATATGACTCAGTACATGGTGTGTATGGTATATGACTCAGTACATGGTGTGTGTGGTATATGACTCAGTATATGGTGTGTGTGGTATATGACTCAGTACATGGTGTGTATGGTATATGACTCAGTACATGGTGTGTGTGGTATATGACTCAGTATATGGTGTGTGTGGTATATGACTCAGCACATGGTATGTGTGGTATATGACTCAGTACATGGTGTGTGTGGTATATGACTCAGTACATGGTGTGTGTGGTATATGACTCAGTACATGGTGTGTACGGTATATGACTCAGTACATGGTGTGTGTGGTATATGACTCAGTATATGGTGTGTGTGGTATATGACTCAGCACATGGTATGTGTGGTATATGACTCAGTACATGGTGTGTGTGGTATATGACTCAGTACATGGTGTGTATGGTATATGACTCAGTACATGGTGTGTATGGTATATGACTCAGTACATGGTGTGTGTGGTATATGACTCAGTACATGGTGTGTGTGGTATATGACTCAGTACATGGTGTGTATAGTATATGACTCAATACATGGTGTGTGTGGTATCTGACTCAGTACATGGTGTGTGTGGTATCTGACTCAGTACATGGTGTGTATAGTATATGACTCAGTACATGGTGTGTGTGGTATATGACTCAGCACATGGTGTGTGTGGTATATGACTCAGTACATGGTGTGTGTGGTATATGACTCAGTACATGGTGTGTATGGTATATGACTCAGTACATGGTGTGTATGGTATATGACTCAGTACATGGTGTGTATGGTATATGACTCAGTACATGGTGTGTATGGTATATGACTCAGTACATGGTGTGTGTGGTATATGACTCAGTACATGGTGTGTGTGGTATATGACTCAGTACATGGTGTGTATGGTATATGACTCAGTACATTGTGTGTGTGGTATATGACTCAGTACATGGTGTGTATGGTATCTGACTCAGTACATGATGTGTATGGTATATGACTCAGTACATGGTGTGTATGGTATATGACTCAGTACATGGTACATGATGTGTGTGGTATATGACTCAGTACATGGTGTGTATGGTATATGACTCAGTACATGGTGTGTATGGTATATGACTCAGTACATGGTGTGTGTGGTATATGACTCAGTACATGGTGTGTGTGGCATATGACTCAGTACATGGTGTGTATGGTATCTGACTCAGTACATGGTGTGTGTGGTATATGACTCAGTACATGGTGTGTATGGTATATGACTCAGTACATGGTGTGTATGGTATACGACTCAGTACATGGTGTGTATGGTATATGACTCAGTACATGGTGTGTGTGGTATATGACTCAGTACATGGTGTGTATGGTATCTGACTCAGTACATGGTGTGTGTGGTATATGACTCAGTACATGGTGTGTGTGGTATATGACTCAGTACATGGTGTGTGTGGTATATGACTCAGCACATGGTGTGTGTGGTATATGACTCAGTACATGGTGTGCATGGTATATGACTCAATACATGGTGTGCATGGTATATGACTCAGCACATGGTGTGTATGGTATATGACTCAGTACATGGTGTGCGTGGTATATGACTCAGTACATGGTGTGTGTGGTATATGACTCAGTACATGGTGTGTATGGTATATGACTCAGTACATGGTGTGTATGGTATATGACTCAGTACATGGTGTGTGTGGTATATGACTCAGTACATGGTGTGCGTGGTATATGACTCAATACATTGTGTGTATGGTATATGACTCAGCACATGGTGTGTGTGGTATATGACTCAGTACACGGTGTGTATGGTATATGACTCAGTACATGGTGTGTATAGTATATGACTCAGTACATGGTGTGTATAGTATATGATTCAGTACATGGTGTGTATAGTATATGACTCAATACATGGTGTGTATGGTATATGACTCAGTACATGGTGTGTTGTATATGACTCAATACATGGTGTGTGTGTGTGTGTGGTATATGACTCAGTACATGGTGTGTATGGTATATGACTCAGTATATGGTGTGTATGGTATATGACTCAGCACATGGTGTGTGTGGTATATGACTCAGTACATGGTGTGTATGGTATATGACTCAGCACATGGTGTGTGTGGTATATGACTCAGTACACGGTGTGTATGGTATATGACTCAGTACATGGTGTGTGTGGTATATGACTCAGTACATGGTGTGTGTGGTATATGACTCAGTACATGGTGTGTGTGGTATATGACTCAGTACATGGTGTGTGTGGTATATGACTCAGTACATGGTGTGTATGGTATATGACTCAGTACATGGTGTGTATGGTATATGACTCAATACATGGTGTGTGTGGTATATGACTCAGTACATGGTGTGTGTGGTATATGACTCAGTACATGGTGTGTGTGGTATATGACTCAGTACATGGTGTGTATAGTATATGACTCAGTACATGGTGTGTATGGTATATGACTCAGTACATGATGTGTATGGTATATGACTCAGTACATGGTGTGTATGGTATATGACGTAGTACATGGTGTGTATGGTATATGACTCAGGAACGGTAAAGTGTGCCGAGCGAAGCGGTAGCGGAGTGAAGGCACCATGCCCGAAGCATGGCGAGCGAAGCGAGCCATGCGAGGGGACGCGGTGCACTAATTTGGGATCCCGGTCACTCTACGAAGAAAACGACACCAAAAAAAAATAAAAAAATCCTCATGTCGACCTTTAGACCTGTCGACCTAGCACATGTCGACCTAGAAACCCTGTCGACCTTCCATCCATGTCGACCTAGTGACTGTCGACCTATAGTGGTCGACCTAAACATTGTCGACCTAGATTCTGTCGATTTGATGAACCACACCCACAATTAGCAGCCTTACACACAACAGACACAGTAGTGTTCCTTACACACAATGTCTCCAGTATAGTGCCAGATACACATAATGTCTCCAGTATAGTGCCAGATACACATAATGTCTCCAGTATAGTGCCAGATACACACAATGTCTCCAGTATAGTGCCAGATACACATAATGTCTCCAGTATAGTGCCAGATACACATAATGTCTCCAGTATAGTGCCAGATACACACAATGTCTCCAGTATAGTGCCAGATACACACAATGTCTCCAGTATAGTGCCAGATACACACAATGTCTCCAGTATAGTGCCAGATACACATAATGTCTCCAGTATAGTGCCAGATACACATAATGTCTCCAGTATAGTGCCAGATACACACAATGTCTCCAGTATGGTGCCAGATACACACAATGTCTCCAGTATAGTGCCAGATACACATAGTGGGGGTCATTCCGATTTGTTCGCTCGGTAAATTTTTTCGCATCGCAGCGATTTTCCGCTTAGTGCGCATGCGCAATGTCCGCAGTGCGACTGCGCAAAGTAAATTTGCTATGCAGTTAGGTTTTTTACTCACGGTTTTTTCTTTGTTCTGGTGATCGTAATGTGATTGACAGGAAGTGGGTGTTTCTGGGCGGAAACTGGCCGTTTTATGGGTGTGTGCGAAAAAACGCTACCGTTTCTGGGAAAAACGCGGGAGTGGCTGGAGAAACGGAGGAGTGTCTGGCCGAACGCTGGGTGTGTTTATGACGTCAAACCAGGAACGACAAGCTCTGAACTGATCGCAGATGCCGAGTAAGTCTCGAGCTACTCAGAAACTGCACAGAGATGTCTTTTCGCTATATTGCGAATCTTTCGTTCGCAATTTTAAGAAGCTAAGATTCACTCCCAGTAGGCGGCGGCTTAGCGTGTGTAAAGCTGCTAAAAGCAGCTTGCGAGCGAACAACTCTCCAGTATAGTGCCAGATACACATAATGTCTCCAGTATAGTGCCAGATACACACAATGTCTCCAGTATAGTGCCAGATACACACAATGTCTCCAGTATAGTGCCAGATACACATAATGTCTCCAGTATAGTGCCAGATACACACAATGTCTCCAGTATAGTGCCAGATACACATAATGTCTCCTGTCAATCATTTATCGAACACCAGTGCGACTGAAAAGCGTCGCAGAAGCCCCAGCAAAACAGCTAAGTTTTGTGTTAAATAACTAAGCGCATGCACCCTGCATGCCTTGCGCATGCGCAATTTGCAACTAATCGCAGCATAGCGAAAATCTGCAACGAGCGAACAACTCGAAATGACCCCCAGTGAGCGGTGACTTACTGCCTCAGTGACAGTCTCTGCTGAACTGTCTCACCTGTGTCCTTGGAGTCATCTCTCTGTGTCTTCTTGAGAGGAACGCTGACTGTGCCTGTAGTGTAGGCATGGCTGCAGTGTCACAAGATGATTGAGAGCATGGTATGGGAGCAAAAGAGAGAGAGTGCGGCAGGCACGTGGTGTGAGCTAGGAGGATGTTTCTACGCAGGGCGGCCTGAGCCTAATTTTTTTGGTAAGCGGATGTAGATTTTGGTGCCCCTTGATGAGACAAACTTTGTAATGGGACAGCACATGCTGAAGATCTCACAAGGAAGGGACGTAGCCAAACAATAGTACCCCCAATTTAGGGCAGGCTGTGACAGGTAAGGAGGGGTCAGAGTGCAGGCTGACAGGTAAGGAGAAGTCAGAGGGCAGGATGTGACAGGTAAGGAGGGGTCAGAGGGCAGGCTGACAGGTAAGGAGAAGTCAGAGGGCAGGATGTGACAGGTAAGGAGGGGTCAGAGGGCAGGCTGACACGTAAGGAGAAGTCAGAGGGCAGGATGTGACAGGTAGGGAGGGGTCTGAGCACAGGCTGCAACAGGTAAGGAGGGGCCAGAGGGTAGGCTGCAACAGGTAAAAAGGGGTCAGAGGGCAAGCAGTGACCGGTAAGGAGGGGTCAGAGGGCAGGCTGCAACAGGTAGGGAGGGGTCAGAGGGCAGGCTGCGACAGATAGAGGGTCAGAGAGCAGGCTGCGACAGGTAAGGAGGGGTCAGAGGGCAGGCTGCGACAGGTAAGGAGGAGTCAGAGGGCAGGCTGCGACAGGTAAGGAGGGGTCAGAGAGCAGGCTGCGACGGGTAAGGAGGAGTCAGAGGGCAGGCTGCGACAGGTAGGGAAGAGTCAGAGAGCAGGCTGCGACAGGTAAGGAGGAGTCAGAGGGCAGGCTGCGACAGGTAAGGAGGAGTCAGAGAGCAGGCTGCGACAGGTAAGGAGGAGTCAGAGAGCATGCTGCGACAGGTAAGAAGGAGTCAGAGGGCAGGCTGCGACAGGTAAGGAGGGGTAAGAGGGCAGGCTGCGACAGGTAAGGAGGAGTCAGAGGGCAGGCTGCGACAGATAGAGGGTCAGAGGGCAGGCTGCGACAGGTAAGGAGGAGTCAGAGGGCAGGCTGCGACAGGTAAGGAGGGGTCAGAGAGCAGGCTGCGACAGGTAAGGAGGGGTCAGAGAGCAGGCTGCGAAGGGTAAGGAGGAGTCAGAGGGCAGGCTGAGACAGGTAGGGAGGAGTCAGAGAGCAGGCTGCGACAGGTAAGGAGGAGTCAGAGGGCAGGCTGCGACAGGTAAGGAGGGGTCAGAGAGCAGGCTGCGACAGGTAAGGAGGAGTCAGAGGGCAGGCTGCGACAGGTGAGGAGTCAGAAAGCAGGCTGCGACAGGTAAGGAGGAGTCAGAGGGCAGGCTGCGACAGGTAAGGAGGGGTCAGAGGGCAGGCTGCGACATTTAAGGAGGAGTCAGAAGGCAGGCTGCGACAGGTAGGGAGGAGTCAGAGAGCAGGCTGCGACAGGTAAGGAGGGGTCAGAGGGCAGGCTGCGACAGATAGAGGGTCAGAGGGAGGGCTGCGACAGGTAAGGAGGAGTCAGAGGGCAGGCTGCGACAGGTAAGGAGGAGTCAGAGAGCAGGCTGCGACAGGTAAGGAGGGGTCAGAGAGCAGGCTGCGACAGGTAAGAAGGGGTCAGAGGGCAGGCTGCGACAGGTAGGGAGGGGTCAGAGGGCAGGCTGAGACAGGTAGGGAGGGGTCAGAGGGCAGGCTGCGACAGATGAGGGGTCAGAGGGCAGGCTGCAACAGATAAGGAGGGGTCAGAGGGCAGGCTGCGACAGGTAAGAAGGGGTCAGAGGGCAGGCTGCGACAGATGAGGGGTCAGAGGGCAGGCTGCGACAGGTAAGAAGGGGTCAGAGGGCAGGCTGCGACAGGTAAGAAGGGGTCAGAGGGCAGGCTGCGACAGGTAAGGAGGAGTCAGAGGGCAGGCTGCGACAGGTAAGGAGGGGTCAGAGAGCAGGCTGCGACAGGTAAGAAGGAGTCAGAGGGCAGGCTGCGACAGGTAAGGAGGGGTAAGAGGGCAGGCTGCGACAGGTAAGGAGGAGTCAGAGGGCAGGCTGCGACAGATAGAGGGTCAGAGGGCAGGCTGCGACAGGTAAGGAGGAGTCAGAGGGCAGGCTGTGACAGGTAAGGAGGGGTCAGAGAGCAGGCTGCGACAGGTAAGGAGGGGTCAGAGAGCAGGCTGCGACAAGTAAGGAGGGGTCAGAGAGCAGGCTGTGATGGGTAAGGAGGAGTCAGAGGGCAGGCTGCGACAGGTAGGGAGGAGTCAGAGAGCAGGCTGCAACAGGTAAGGAGGAGTCAGAGGGCAGGCTGCGACAGGTAAGGAGGGGTCAGAGAGCAGGCTGCGACAGGTAAGGAGGAGTTAGAGGGCAGGCTGCGACAGGTAGGGAGGAGTCAGAAAGCAGGCTGCGACAGGTAAGGAGGAGTCAGAGGGCAGGCTGCGACAGGTAAGGAGGGGTCAGAGGGCAGGCTGCGACATTTAAGGAGGCGTCAGAGGGCAGGCTGCGACAGGTAGGGAGGAGTCAGAGAGCAGGCTGCGACAGGTAAGGAGGGGTCAGAGGGTGGGCTGCGACAGATAGAGGGTCAGAGGGCAGGCTGCGACAGGTAAGGAGGAGTCAGAGGGCAGGCTGCGACAGGTAAGGAGGAGTCAGAGAGCAGGCTGCGACAGGTAAGGAGGAGACAGAGGGCAGGCTGCGACAGGTAAGGAGGGGTCAGAGCAGGCTGCGACAGGTAAGAAGGGGTCAGAGGGCAGGCTGCGACAGGTAAGGAGGGGTCAGAGGGCAGGCTGCGACAGGTAAGGAGGAGTCAGAGGGCAGGCTGCGACAGGTAAGGAGGGGTCAGAGAGCAGGCTGCGACAGGTAAGAAGGGGTCCGAGGGCAGGCTGCGACAGGTAGGGAGGGATCAGAGGGCAGGCTGAGACAGGTAGGGAGGGGTCAGAGGGCAGGCTGCGATAGATGAGGGGTCAGAGGGCAGGCTGCAACAGATAAGGAGGGGTCAGAGGGCAGGCTGCAATAGATAGGGGGTCAGAAAGCAGGCTGTAATAAATAAAGTGCAGCTGCTCTGAATCTCCCAGTGCCTGGCTGACAGTATAGCTGGCGCTATGGCAGTTGGGTGGATGTCAGTGGGCATAAGGATCGTCCACAAAGTTTTAAGCATTTGGGTACTTTGAGGGGAGAAAGAGGGTTAAGGGCGGGAGAGCCGAAAGGGAAGAAGAGGGGAGGAACATGTAATGCTGGAGGAGGGAAGGGCGGAGGGCTGGTCTCAGAGGAGGCACCAGCCCACGTGCAGCCACACACTGCAGGGGTAGGATGAACGGTGAGGGGCGGGGGGAGTGAGGACTCAGAGGCTGGCAGACAAGGGCTTGGAGAGGAAAGAGGCTGTGGGGAACACTATCCGGACTCTGCCCCGCAATTGGCCAGTACTGACAGCGCCGATGTAAAAGGTTTGCACCCCCCTCACTTTCCCTTTGTGCTCCGGTGCTATGGCGGCGCGGCAGCTGAAGGCACCAATTAGGAGTAAGCTGGCAGGACTCTCAGTCACTGTGATTGGTGCATACACCAGCTATACACCAGTCACGCTGACGGGTTACTACTATGTTATGGCTTGCGGTGCTGTGATTGGTGAGTGGCCAGCAGTGAGCGTGACAGCATTGAATCAACCATGTCTGTATTGCCCCTTTCACATCGCACAAATAACCCGGCACCGACACGGCATATTACCGTGTCGAACCGGGTCAGTGTGCGATGTGAAAGCACACTGGCCGATTTAGCGGGTCGCCTGACCCGGTAAATCAACCCGGTAAAAAAGAAGGGTTTTACCCGGGTTGATTACCGGGTCAGGTGCGGTGTGAATGGGAGCCGTGTCGATGCGACACGGTTCCCATTCACAAGATAGGGAGAGGCGGCGCTGGAGATGAGCTCATCTCCCGACGCCGCCTCCACCCCCGCCCCTGCTGCTGCTGCGCGCTCCGTTGTTATGGCAACCGACCCGGTATATTGCCGGGTCGGAAAGCCAGCAGCGGAGTGCAAATGCCGGATCCCACCCGGTAAGTACACGTTTGTCTTACCGGGTAGGATCCGGCATTTGCAGTCTGAATGCAGCATAAGTGACTTGCTGCTGGGGCCGCACTGGGCGGGAGGGGCAGTACTGTAACTCCTCCTCATACTGGAGGAGGATCAGAGGGCCCGACGTCAGACGCGCACATACTGTAGTTCACAGCCACTGCTAGGGGGCCACGGGATGGACGCGCTGCTGCTGTTTCCAGGCACCAATATAGCGGCGAGAATAGCGGCGCCCATTAAGCGTGGCGCCCTGTTCGGCCGCTCTATTGGAACGTGTCTGGAGCCGGCCCTGATCCAAATAACACCAATAATTAACTGACATTACATTACACACACAAACGCCCACACGCACCTACGCACGCACAGACATTAGCAACAAACAACAAGTGAAGACAACTGCAGTATAGTCCTGTCAAAGCATAGCAATGGAGGAAACCCAGCATTTGGTGATTGCCAGGGGTTCCACACTTTTCCGGCAGTCCGTTGTCTGGAAAGGATTCTATTTAATGCATTAAAAATGAACATTTTATGTAAATTACTTGAGCCCCTGAAAACAGGAGACTGTGTATAAAAATGGTTGCAATTCCTAAATGATATTTTTGGTGGTCACACAATCTGCATCCTCTACCTGCCTCCCAGCCTGCAGCTAGACAGTGAATGGCTGTTAGCATGCGGATTGGCTGATGGCTGGAGCTATCCACCAATCAGAGTACTGACAGCCATTCACTGTATGGAAGCATATGGAGAGACAGTGTGGGACTGCAGGAGGGGCGTGTTATAATTTTCTTTATTGGTTCCCGTGAATGGGTGGTCCTGGTGATCATGTCGACGTTCATAAGGTCAACACCACAATATCGACATCAGAATGTCAACATGGTACAAACTACTAACAGGTTCGTAATGTCAACATCTGAAATTCTGAGGATGCCGACAGGTGTTGCGGGGTTAGGTTAGAGTTGGGTTGTGTCGAATAGATAACTCTCAACATAATACAGTGACTGTCGACGCGTCAAACCTCACCCTTGATAAAGAATGTTGTTGAAGGGAATAGTAGGAGAGGTTCCATAACCATGTGATACTTGTAGTGTCAGTAAGATACAATATTGTGACTGACAATCGCTGGTTGCAAATGTCTTGTAATTAGCCCTGCAGATTAGCTTCAGACATTAGCATCTCCCAAATAACAGGAATAAAACATTTTCTGCTAAACTCCGTTGAGAGCTGTGGACAGCGCAGGACGACTTCACTGTGACCTCACACAGTACCAAATAACACTGTAAGATCATTATTTCAATTTACTATCACATAGCCGATTAATAAAGAAACACTACAAATGTAGCTACTAAAATGTTAAATATCAAAGTGTAACAAGCATAAACATTAAAGTAATCAATTATATATAGCTATTCGCTAATACAAAATAACCTAAAATATTCTAATCAGCTTACAGCTATTAAGTGTCACTTATAATAATTGTTCATGAATCCGATGCAGAACCAGCCAGGAGTAATGTAACCGCAGCCAAGCATGGAAGAGTCATTTAAAGTGCACTTATACCGGCAGACAGAGTGAGGGCAGAAGTTGTTAAGGTGCAGAAGCAATGACTGATGATAATGAATAATGTAATAAGGCAGTGACTTCATTCCATTAATGTAATGATGTTGTATGATGTGCATAGTCCATCACGGGCATTTGGTTTATCAGATAAAAATGCAGGTGAAATAAACTCTTGAAGCCAAACAACTGTTTTATTGTCCATATTTTAGAGTTAAAGTAAAAAAAATAAAAAATAAAATAAGAATAAAATAAAGACAAACAGTGTTTTCAGAGAGAATCTTAGGTTTTACACTCATATTTCACCATGCTACTGGTACACCATGCTTCTATGCTACTGGTACACAATGCCACCATTACACCATGCCTCTATGCTACTGGTACACAATGCCACCATTACACCATTACACAATGCCACCATTACACCATGCTTCTATGCTACTGGTACACAATGCCACCATTACACCATGCCTCTGTGCTACTGGAACACAATGCCACCATTACACCATTGCACAATGCCACCATCACACCATGCCTCTGTGCTACTGGTGCACAATGCCACCATTACACCATGCCTCTGTGCTACTGGAACACAATGCCACCATTGCACAATGCCACCATTACACCATGCCACTGTTACACCATGCCTCTATGCTACTGGTACACAATGCCACCATTACATTATTACACAATGCCACCATCACACCATGCCTCTGTGCTACTGGTACACAATGCCACCATTACACCATGCCTCTGTGCTACTGGAACACAATGCCACCATTACACAATGCCACCATTACACCATGCCACTGTTACACCATGCTTCTATGCTACTGGTACACAATGCCACCATTACACCATTACACAATGCCACCATCACACCATGCCTCTGTGCTACTGGTGCACAATGCCACCATTACACCATGCCTCTGTGCTACTGGAACACAATGCCACCATTACACCATTACACCATGCCACTGTTACACCATGCCTTTATGCTAATGGTACACAATGCCACCATTATACCATGCCTCTGTGCTACTGGTACACAATGCCACCATTACACCATGCCTCTGTGCTACTGGTACACAATGCCACCATTACACCATGCCTCTGTGCTACTGGAACACAATGCCACCATTACACAATGCCACCATTACACCATGCCACTGTTACACCATGCCTCTATGCTACTGGTACACAATGCCACCATTACACCATTACACCATGCCTCTGTGCTACTGGTACACAATGCCACCATTACACCATGCCTCTGTGCTACTGGTGCACAATGCCACCATTACACCATGCCTCTGTGCTACTGGTACACAATGCCACCATTACACCATGCCTCTGTGCTACTGGTGCACAATGCCACCATTACACCATGCCTCTGTGCTACTGGTACACAATGCCACCATTACACCATTACACAATGCCACCATTACACCATGCCTCTGTGCTACTGGAACACAATGCCACCATTACACAATGCCACCATTACACCATGCCACTGTTACACCATGCTTCTATGCTACTGGTACACAATGCCACCATTACACCATTACACAATGCCACCATCACACCATGCCTCTGTGCTACTGGTGCACAATGCCACCATTACACCATGCCTCTGTGCTACTGGAACACAATGCCACCATTACACCATGCCACTGTTACACCATGCCTCTATGCTAATGGTACACAATGCCACCATTATACCATGCCTCTGTGCTACTGGTACACAATGCCACCATTACACCATGCCTCTGTGCTACTGGTACACAATGCCACCATTACACCATGCCTCTGTGCTACTGGAACACAATGCCACCATTACACAATGCCACCATTACACCATGCCACTGTTACACCATGCCTCTATGCTACTGGTACACAATGCCACCATTATACCATGCCTCTGTGCTACTGGTACACAATGCCACCATTACACCATGCCTCTGTGCTACTGGTACACAATGCCACCATTACACCATGCCTCTGTGCTACTGGAACACAATGCCACCATTACACAATGCCACCATTACACCATGCCACTGTTACACCATGCCTCTATGCTACTGGTACACAATGCCACCATTACACCATTACACCATGCCTCTGTGCTACTGGTACACAATGCCACCATTACACCATGCCTCTGTGCTACTGGTGCACAATGCCACCATTACACCATGCCTCTGTGCTACTGGTACACAATGCCACCATTACACCATGCCTCTGTGCTACTGGTGCACAATGCCACCATTACACCATGCCTCTGTGCTACTGGTA